>NC_058409.1:111169155-111365121 GCF_002201575.2 Neomonachus schauinslandi
TACTTCAGTGCATGTTTTCATCTTCACTTAGGTTCCATGAAGCCCCTTTCATCTGGTGACCTGAGAGCTGTGACCAATGACGCGGACAGCATAGGAAACAGAACTGTAACTTTTACGGTTATAAGTTCCCCTAGACTCGGGAGGCTGGTGCGAGTCAATTCTGACAACAGCACAGAGGATGTTTCCGTGTTTACGCAGAATCTGGTGAGTCCTGAGGTCCGTGCAGCTGGGCAGGGCTGGGTGGCTCTGCAGGGTGGCCCCTCGCTTGTCTTCATCCTGTTAAGCCCAGCCGACGCGCCCCTTTGCCCAGGCAATGACCATTTCAGCTGTGCTGGTTTTCAAACCAAACACTTTGTAGCGAGCACAGCATGACACAATTGTCAGAAAACTCTAAGCAACTTCAAACTCTGTGTCTAATAAATGAAAAGGAATCCTTTTATCACGAAGACAGATTTCAAAGGAAACCCAAAGCGGAGGCGCAGGAGTAAATTCCGCAGGATATGTCATATTTTACATATGATTTAATATGTAAAATTATATACATTACTTAGCATAGTATAGTTATACGTATACACATAAATCTGTATGTGTGTGTATCTAATCTGTATCCAGAACCATCTGTTTTAAACTTCACTAGCTTTCTACCACCACCACCATCCACATACCTTTTTATTTAAATGGATAAGCCTTCAAGCCTTTTGATATGTATTTTTTTTTTCTTTTGCATCCTAGGAATGTGACTGACTGTGATACGTGATTTCATTTTCTAAAAGTCTATGTTCCCAAATGGTCTTCTTGAATATAACTAATTCTTGCTTTTTCCATTCTTAAACATTGTGTACACAGATTTGATCGATGATTTGGCTGTGGCTTTACATTCTAAGGAATAAAAACACTCCAAAGTCAAATTTAGAGACATAGTAAGAGTGAACCACATGTCTGCCTTTAACCTTCATGCCATTTCTCTCCTATGTGATGTAGCAAAGTTGAATTTGGCTTTGGCCTTGCAGCTGCCTTTGGGATGCATTTAAGGGCGCAGACCATGAGGCTAGCAAAAGCTCTGAGTGTAGCACTGAAAAAGAGGAAGTATGAATTCTCTAGTTTACAGCTGCCCTCTGGAGGAAGAAAAAATAAATTAGGTCGAAAACTAAATTCCGTGAGGAACTTAATGTGTCCGAAGGCATCAAAACCTGCCCAGGGTCAGTTTGCATTTTGAATAATGACAAGAATGGTATCAGCTCTATAAAGATGCCTTGGCTCTAACCCTAGTTCTTGAAAAAACAAAACCCACTTTTTTAGATGGTGACCATTTCAAGCATGAGTTTCCACTAGTTTTCATTGCAAATATATACTGTTTTAGATGAATCTGGTCTCCTAAGCTGTAGTGAATATGGTAGCCAGCATCCACTAGTTATGCTGTAGTAACAGGTAACTCCCAAATCTCAATGACTTACAATAACAGAGTTGATTTCTCCCTTATCCTGTGTATGGGCTGTGGGGTGGCTGTGGGTCTGCTCTCCATCTCTCCTTCATTCCAGGACCCAAGGTCAAAGGGCAGCCCCTCTCTTGGGCAGTGGCTGTATTTACTGCAGAGGAAAAAGAAGTGAGGGTAGAACCACATGATGACTCTTCAAGTTGTGCTCAGATGTGCCATGTGTCACTTAGGCTCACATCTCACTGACTAAAGAAAGTCACACTAGCAAACCTGATGTCATGGGGTTGGGGAAGGACAGTCAGTCATCTCACAGAGAGGAGGCCCTGAATAACTGGAACAACAGAACAGTCTACCACAGCGGGCTAGCCTGGTAATCTGAACCCACTGTTTGTAATACCTTTTCCTATGAAAACAAACCGCTTTTATAATACAACACACTTATAAACAGGAACTAAAACCCCAAACTAGTTATAAGGCTCTGGGGCAGGCAGTAAAAGTCTTGATCGATTAAAATCCAATTATTTTAAGATTTTATTTTTCCTCTCATTATTCCTTCCACTTTAAGAACCAAGAGGCAAGTGTCAAGGAAAGGCATTAGCAATGGCAGGTGGTCGCTGGGGCAAGTGAGGTGTTAGATTGGGGCTCAGGGCTGTAAGGGACCTGCAAAGGGGTGTCTGGGACCAGGAGCCTTGGGCCCAACTGTTGGTCTTTCCTGTGGAGACAGGGGCAGGCTGGTCTGGAAGCACAGCCTGGGAAGTGCCACAAGTCAGGTGTGGTGAGATAGGAGCTTCATTCTTCTCGAATGGACCAGGTGAGTGGCTCTTCTCAACACACAAGGCCTTTTCCTCTCCAAGTCCAGCACCCACCCTGCCAGCAGCGCAGCCTAGTGCTTTTGTCTCGGAGGACAAAGGCAAGCTCCTTTTATTGTATCTAAGGCACCAAACTGTATATCAGGTCTTTTATGCAAGTATACTCCTAGACGTGACAATTCCTGTGTCGGAAAGCAATATCTAAGATATATGTAGATGCTGTAGAAATTCAGCTCAGTGACCCACACTCTCTGTGCCTGTGGTGTGTGAGTGTGAGGCAAACACCTCACTTAGGAATCGGGCGCCCTGTTGCTGCTTCTTGATCTTCTGCTGACTGCTCGTGGCTGAGGACAAGTCCCTTGGCCTCTAACATCAGACCTGGATTAGCTCTGTGAGTTAGAGCAAATTAAATATCTTTTAAACCCCAGTTTCCTCATCTGTAAAATGAGGAAAACAGTAGTGATCATAATTGAAGCCATTTTGAACATTCGTCACGTCCCACATGCCGTCCTAAACTTGCTTCTTTACTACTCATCATCTCACCTTACAGGCTGGGATCCTAAAGCACGGGGACGTTCAGCAATCTGCCCACAGTTACACAGCCCAGGAGCAGCAGAACCTGGATTTGACCCAGGGCTTCTGACACTAGGTCATGCTCCCCTCTACCAGGCTGTCCTTTCTTCTAGGAGCTTGTGTATGGATTAACATGGATTGTGGGTACAAAATGCCTAGCACACTGCTCCACATGCAGCAGACATGAGCTAAATGCTAGCTAAGGCTGTTACTATCTTTTTGTTCTTAGAAATGTGAGAGGTTCCTTGCGTCTCCCAGTAGCCAAAAGACTGGTTTCACAGGGGAAGGCAATTTTTCTGGGACACCAGAATTGGCTGCCATGTTTATCCTAATGTGCTACAATGATTTAATGAATTGAAATGAGGTCATTAGAAGAGGGTGACATTTGCCTGTCACCCCGTAACCCAACTACCCTTTCCCTTTGGGGAAGAGCCCCCTGGTGTTCTGGAACACACTTCCCTGAGTGATGATGAGAGCAGGGGGCTGAGGAAATGTCAGGTCCTCCTGCCTAGATGGAGCACTTCGACCTTGAGCAGACCAGAGGTTGGAAGGCAGAATGAGGACCCGGGGCTGGGGACAGGGTCCGAAGATCCCACCCCAGCGGCCAGAAGGAGGAGGACCCAGTGGAAGGGCTCCTCCCCAGAGCAGCTGCTGTGGCAAAGTTGAGGTGGGTCTGGCAGGACATGTTTGACTAAATGTCTATGAATAAATGTCATTGAAATACCCTGACTACTCTTCCGCTTCAGTAGTCACAAAACACATCAATAATGCGGGGAGAGGAGAGAGTATGCTGAGGAAACTCTGTAAAGCTAGAAACCAAAGTGCTAACTCTGAATCTTTCCGTGTGCATGTGTTTCTGAGTATGAAAATAACATGTGCTATTATCAAAATAAAATTAGAAGACATTAAAGCAGTACATTAATGTTGGGGGAAAAAGCAGGGCATCGTCAATAAATTCAGTACAATTGACATTAATCTGAAGACATTCCCATTTTGTTTAGGCTTGTGTGTTCAAAAATGCAGTTTTATTTGTGACTTGGGAAGAGGAAGAAACTTATTATTCATCTTCCTGGCTTTCCCATTTCCAGATCCTCTCTCCTTTTTCATGTGCAAATGGAATGTAAATCTTTTCCTAAAATCTGCAATTTTATGGCCTCTGTCAAATAGGACCCTGGTTGACTCTGAGCCATTTCATCATGGCTCAGATTGACTACCCAGCAGCTCCAGAACAATTTGGGACATAAAAGAAGTGGTAGAGACAGACTTTGGAGGTGAGGAGATAATCACAACCTTTTCTCTAAAATTATTTACCGAAGACATTTATTGAGCATGTATTTCGTGCTTTGATCAGCCCTCTTCAGTCTGGTTGGTGAAAAGAGATATGACTCAAGCAGGAATCAAGTTCAATTGTAGAAGGAGTTCAGAACTATTCAGCCATGTTCATGTCATCAAATGGCTTCAATTGCTTTTTGGCTTTCTTCACCAGTTTTTCTTTTTCTTTTTTTTAAGATTTTATTTATTTATTTGAGAGAGAGAGAATGAGAGAGAGAGCACATGAGAGGGGGGAGGGTCAGAGGGAGAAGCAGACTCCCTGCCGAGCAGGGAGCCCGATGCGGGACTCGATCCAGGGACTCCAGGATCATGACCTGAGCCGAAGGCAGTCGCTTAACCAACTGAGCCACCCAGGCGCCCTCTTCACCAGTTTTTCTAATTTCAAATTTTCTAATTTCAGTTAGCCACTGCTAAATGTCCAATTGGGAGAATGTTTTAGGCAGTTGATGGTTGAGTTTGCTTTCACATCTTTACCTTAAAGGACGAAATGGTTTCCAGACAAAGCCGTTGTATCATTTTGCACATAAATCATCTTGCTTTTCCAGTGGATAAATAAAAATGACCATTTTAATCAGTGACTCTGGATGGCTATAGCTTGTGAAAGAAATCTAGAAATTATGCTTAATATCATATGCTGGAGGTAGGAGTAATTGAAGGGATACATTTGTTATGTTATAGCTCAAAATATTTTCTTATCCCAGAATAAATTCACTATTATTTAAACCATACCATGTCAACCTACCAAGATAATCAAGTAACAGTCTTGTTTTTCACCATCATATCCCATCTGCCTAAATGGGAAAAGCTAAATCATGAAACTTGTGCTGAAAATCTTATACCCTGAAGAGATAAACACACACAGACACAGAGAAAGTGAATCATCAAATTTTATGAAATGAAAGCTTTTTACAATTTTAGAGATTTATTGTTCATTTCAAAGAATGTGTTAAAAAAGTATGAATTGAATTCTATAAAGCACTCCAAGTAGAGCAGAGGGCTAATTGAGTGATTTTCATTCCAGTGCATGTTTAGATCATTTGGAATCATTAAAAAGCAAAGTGTTTTGGTTTTGAGGTTTCTGATGTCTGGCCTTTTTTCTTTTCCATAAAGCCAGTAATTACGTTTAAGCCACTTAAACGTGCCATTGTGGAGGAAAGATCATCCATCTTCGTCAATGTTACTGGAACACAACAAACAGAGCCTTCCAGGCCCACACTTAGAAAATAATACAGTGCATTCGCAGTGTTGTGAATTCTGTCCAATTACCTCTTCTCCTGGAGTCTGAATTTGTGCTCAAGATAACACAGACATTTTAAGAAATTGAGAGCACATTTCCCATAGGATAGAAATTAATTCATTACAACTTAATGGAGAGCACAATGGGATCATTAAACTTGGGCCCTTTCATTTTCTGAGCAGAGAAGGATCAGTGTCTTTGTGTTAATGATTACTCTTGTCCTCGCCCCCCAGTTTCTTGGGGCCTCTTCAGTAGCAAGCTCCATGGCAACTAGACTCAGTGATCATTTTGGACATTTCCCACCAGTGTTTCATTTTGGCAATTTGGGTTTTGCCATCACAGTTCACTGAATTATGTACCAGCATATTTCCCACGTGTAGAAATATTCAATTGTCACTTGCTCATCTATTCCTTGTTCAAACTGAAATTTGGCTCGTGGGTCCTGGCCCAATGACTTTGAATAACCAGAAGTGGTTTTTTTTCTTAGAACTTTTGGCTCTTCCTTTGAAAAAGCAGATAGAACTAATTCCCATTTCAGTGAGATTGATTTCTCTTTTCTCCTTGTATTAATTTCCTATGGCTGTTATCATAAATTACCACAAACTTGGTGGCTTCAAACAGCAGAAATGTATTACCTCATAGTTCTGGAGGTCAGAAGTTGAGACTCCATTTCACTGGGCTGAAATCAAGCTGTTAGCCTCCCTCTGGAGGCTTTAACGGGGAATTCCTTCCTTGCCTTTTGAAACTTCTGGTAGCTGCCAGCATTTCTTGGTGTGTGGCTTTATCATTCCAATCTCTGCCTCCATTGGTCACTTTCCTATCTCCTCTTTCATCTAAGTCAAATATCCCTCTGCCTCCCTCTGGTACGGATGTCTGTGACTGCAGTTAGGGCCCACCTCGACAGTCCAGGGTAATTTCCAATCTCAGGATCCTTAATCACATCTGCCAAGTCTTTGCCAAAGAAGGTAATATTCGGGGCGCCTGGGTGGCTCAGTCGGTTAAGCATCTGCCTTCAGCTCAGGTCATGATCCCAGGATCCTAGGATTGAGCCCCGCATTGGGCTCCTTGCTCAGTGGGGAGCCTGCTTCTCCCTCTCCCTCTGCCCCTCCCCTTGCTTGTGCTCTCTCACACTCTCTCTCAAATAAGTAAATAAAATCTTAAAAAAAAAAAAAAAAAGGTAATATTCACAGGTTCAAGGGATTTGGATCTGATATTTCATGGTGGGGGGGGACATTTTTAGCCTACTACACTCATCTATAAAAAAAGCAAGATGTCCCATACTACCTGATGAATCACCTTTTCTATGATCTCGTTTGGTAGTTTTATTAAAGGTTTCCATTGCTTATAATGGCATAGCCCGTGAGAATCAATGTTCACTTCTATATAAATGTGGATTTAGACCTTTCTGCCAAGTAGGCCTATAGATGGCTATATTGCTGGGCTCCTTGAAAAGCTTTCTAATCTAGTTTTTTTGTGTGGAGATTGGCTCAGTCATGGAGGGGCATGGGTAATTATTTGGACCTGGTTTTCAGTTGCCCATTTCTAGCTGGAGATTTCCAGATAGCGCCATTTAGGAACTTAGGTTTTCTATCCATTCTCATTAAGGAAAATCTCTCCAAGCTGCCACTCCCTGGGCTGCCCCAGACTTCTGACCTCTTCTGGGAACCTTAAGCCCTCCAGACCCGACTGCTCACTGCACACATGATAGTGTCAGTCCTGGTAAAAGTAAGGAAGGGCACACGAAGAGGAGTCATTTGTCTGAGCTCATCCTTCAGGAGCACAGGACCTTGTTGCCTTCCAAATCTTAGCTTATAGGACTTTTTGGTTAACCCATATGGAACCTTAGAGACCCAACCTTTCTGAAGTGTTTGACTTTCTGCAGTCTCCTTTCTCCATGAAGATTTGCCCAAGATAGAGACTTTTTGGCCAGTTCTGTTTCCCTTGCTTCTTCTGGACAACAGTTATCCTGTCTAGAGACTGGGACCTTTAACAAAACCATCGTGTTGTGGAGAATCAAGTGAACGGACTCCATGTTTCCCTTTCTCCCTCTCCCTTTTCCCAGCTGACTCCAAGATAATTTGGTTACTCTCTTCTCCAGTGGGAATCACAAAACTGTGAGTGACTTTTAAGCCCCACCGTGGAAGAGATCAGTGTGAAAGACTTATGTCTGATGTTCTTTTTTTTTTTTTTTAAGATTTTATTTATTTATTTGAGAGAGAGAGAATGAGAGACAGAGAGCATGAGAGGGAGGAGGGTCAGAGGGAGAAGCAGACTCCCTGCCGAGCAGGGAGCCCGATGCGGGACTCGATCCTGGGACTCCAGGATCATGACCTGAGCCAAAGGCAGTCGCTTAACCAACTGAGCCACCCAGGCGCCCTGTCTGATGTTCTTATCAGGACCATAGAGAACTGGATTTATAAAGACCCTCAGAATGAAGAGATGCTCCAGAGCATTCTAGCCTGTCTTTGGCCAAGTCTGACAGTTTTATTCTCTTAACACTCAATCCTGTCTGCATGTACTTTTGTGGATCTAGAGAATGTGCACACGATTTGGGGGGAAAAATTGTCAGATTCTATGTCATGGTTGACTTCACCAAGCATGGTGTATCAAAGCTCCCACTTCACCCCTGGGTTCATCCAGAGCACTCATAATGACCCTTTGTAATATGCGAATGTTTAATAATTATATCTTGCCAAAACAAAAAACAAAAAAAACTATATCTTGCCCACCCACACAAAAAATCTGAATAACACTGAGGTTTGTGTTTTACACATGTGTAAAATCATGTGGTCAAATAATGAGGAACTATAAAAATGCCTTCAGGTTTAAAGAGCTTAGCCTGAAGAAAATAGGTGTCTGCCAGTCACCTTGGGGCCAGAAAAGAATTGCCCTCAGCCTTGATCTAGATGGAAACTCCTTTCCCCTCAATCCACGTTATTTCCTCTAAGGTCCTATGAGAAAGTTTGTACCTGATATACAATGGCAGTAGTATAAAAGAAAATATAAAACACAGGTTTTCTTTAACTTTCCTTTTGTAATAAGTGCAGTATATAGAATGAGCTGTTTCTTTGGATCCTTACAAGTTCTGGCCAATGGTGATTATGTTCTAGCCAGGCCAGATCACAAAATGGCATTTGTCTGCCGTAGACATACCTACCAACTGACTTTTGACATTACTAAACTCCTTAAAGTTGGAGCACATATCTTGCGAATTTCTTAGTTGCCTAGAATCTCATTGAGCTTTCCATGCTGAAGGAACAGTGCAGTGGAAAAAAACATGAATTCTGGAGTCACATGGGACTAGATTAAAAACTGGGCTCTCCCACTTATTGGCTGTGAGTGAATTATTTAAATTTTCTGAGCCTCAGGTTTTTTTTTTAGTCTGTCAAGTGGATATAATAAGGCCCTTAAAACAAAATTAAATAAAATGAGTTACATAATATGCCTTGCAGAGAGTCTGGCACATATTTAGGGCTCAGTAAAAGGTACTGTTTGTGTTTTTGTTAAATAAATGGTTAAGAAATGTCTTGGATTACCTTGTTTCTACTGCTTCATGATATAAACATATTTTATAATTAAATTTTGTAAAGCACTTTTTAAGTAGCTTATTCATTAAACAAATATTTTTTGAAATGTCAAGTATAGGATGGTGAACTAATACTTATTTACAAAGCAACTGGAAGTAAGTTTCTGGAGTATGTGCCAAAATTCCAGTCTAACTATTTCTTTGTTTTATGAGAAAAGATTTATTTTATTAGGCGTGTTTTAGAAATTTCTAATTGCTTAATATTTTCATGCCATGATTCTTTATTAAAAATAAGTATAGCCTTCCATTTTAACCAGAATCTGCTGATGTCCAGGTAAGGAATTGATTAGTGAAGACTTAGATGCTTTCCTGAAAGACTTAGAAATGCTCAGGGCATGTTGTTTTGAACATTAATATGGCAAAAGACTAACTAGGTTAAATGTATATTTACAAGAGAGATGTTATTCCATACTTTAATGCAGAAATGTAGGCTCAGAGAGATTAAATTACCTGCATAAAAGCCACAGAGCTGAAAGTTGGAAGCATTTATATTTGAATGTAGGTCTGATCAACCCATGGTTCCAATTCTACTATACTCCTCTGCTTCCATTTTTATATTAATGTGTATCCTTTTCCTCCTTGGAGGAAGAAGAGTAATCATTCAGGCAGCTGGAGCCAAACAGTCTCCAATCAACTGCTCTAGGAGAAAGGGTTCTTATCTATAAGTGTGGAGATCTGGCTTCTGGTCTCAGCTCTTCTCCCAACTAGGTCGATGGCTGGGGGGATGGAGAGGAGTTCCCTAATTTCCCACCCTCTCTGAGCTGCTCAGCAGCCTCTGAGTTGTAAACTTTAATCCAGCACAGAAAATTCAGTAGGGCCCCGGGCCTTCATGGAGCCAAGTTTATGCCTTTGGCCTCTGACAAATATTTTTCTTTGTGGTTCTGTAGGAATCAAGGATATGAAATCCAGAAGATTTAAATCTCAGAGATCCAAGGGGTGTTATCATGTTGTCATTTCAAATAAAAGGACTACTCAGGTCTAGGATTTTGACCTGCATATTCACCCACTCATATGTTAGTTAGGAGTACAGCCTTGTTAGGGTACTAGAGAAATGGACCAAGTTGGAGGTGGGAAGAACGATGTCGGGATAGGAAACGAGCACTTCTTGATGTCAGAGTGCCCAAGGCATGCAAAGGTTAGCCCCCCTCCCCCATTCTGCACGTACTTGGTCACCAGAGAAAAGAAATTATTGGTCCCTTCCTGAAGTTGAAATAGTAAAACACTATGGGATTTACTTTTTAGAATTATTTTTTTAACTATTTCATTTTGAGATAATTTCAGACTTACGGAACGATTGCAAAAGAGTACAAAGTATACTATTCATCCATATTACCCAAATGTTAGCTTTTAACTACCTGCTTTATCATACCTCTTCACACATGCACACACACACACACACACTTCTGAAATTTTAAGAGGCGGTTGCAGACATGATGTACCTTTACCTCTAAATACCTCAGTGCATATTTCTTAAAAATAAGGCCTTTCTCGTATAACCACAGTATAATTTTCAAAATCATGAAATTAGCATTGATACAATCTATTATATAATCTGTAGACCTTATTCAAATTTCACAGGTTGTTTCAATGCATATCCTCTAGAAAAAAAGAATATCCTAAAATACCCTAAAGAAAAAAATCCACAGTGTAAAACGTAGCATTTAGTTTTCAGGTGTCCTTGGTCTGCTTTAACCTGAAAGCATTCTGCAGTCATGCTGACTTTTGTGATGTGGCCATTTTTTGAGAACAGGCCAGTTATTTGTAGTGTGTTCCTCAGTTTGGTTTCATTGGATGTTTCCTCACAGTCCAATTCAGGTTGTGCATTTTGGCGGGAATGGCCATGAGCGATGCTGAGGTCTCCTCCGGCCTCACGTCAGGAAGCACCAATGCTCACTCCACCCTGTCACTGATGATGTTCGCCACTTAGTCAGGTGCTATCTTTCAGGTTTCTCCTTGGCGAACTTACTATTTCCCTTTCTGTAATTAAGTATTTTGTGAGGGAATACTTTGGAACTATTTGAATACCCTGTTTCTCATCACAACTTAGCTCGCTAGTGTAAGCAATCATTTAGGATTCCTGTGAGATATTTATTACTATGGTGATTGCCAAATGGTGATTTTTCTCATTCTGTTTTTCCATCTGCATTTACTAGTTGGAATTATACAAATTTTAATTTCTAATGACATTCCAAAAAGACTTCATCTGTAAAAGAGAAAATATCTGGGCTAATCTAAATCCATGAGAAATAAAAACCTCCCCTCTCCTCTCTCCTTAATCTCAGAGCCCAGGTATTCAGCTAAGTGGTTTATTGATCTATATTTAATACAGCAGAAATATGCAGAGCTGTTGGAAGTTGCCCCTACGGCCACTTTCTATTTGAGGTAACAAAATTCCTAATCCTGTCTGAGATCCTTCTCTCTTGAGGTTTACCTTACATTTTTTCCCATAAAGTCTTGGTCTTGTTCTCCCTTTTCTAGCCCTCTCCACCACACACACACACACACACACACACGCACACACACGCAAACATGCACATACATGCACATGCACACATGCATACACCCGTGTACACACACCTTAGAACCTGATTCTTATTTGTTTATTTTTTAAGTAGGCTCCATGCCCAGTGTGGAGCCCGACGTGGGGCTGGAACTCACGACCCTAAGATCAAGACCTGAGCTGAGATCAAGAATCAGATGCTCAACTGACTGAGCCACCCAGGCGCCCCTGGAATCTGATTCTTAAAGCTCTCTATCTTCTAAATATTAAAGACTCTACTCACCTCAAAGCTCCTTCAGGGCATGACTGCCAAGTTGACATTCCACAGGCACACTCATTCCCTTTTGCTTCTAGCTCAGCACTTTCAATTATCTGCTGTCCGGTCTTGAAGCTCATATGCTCAAGATGAATCTAATTCAATTCTCTCACTCTCCAGCATAAAATGAGTCAATAAGTTATTCACAATTTCTCACTTTTGGAATGACTTTTCAGGAAAAGAACCGATAGCAGACCTCTTCTCCAGGAGTCTTCCAAAGTACATAGCTATGGTTAGGGCTCCTCTCCAATTAATTTCCCTCAGATTTTTGACCTTCATCTCAACTATTCTCATCTTTGAGAACCATTCTTTCCCTGGGACAATCACTCTTCATCCTGTAGACATCAGAAGACCCTTAGATTATTCCAGTAGCATCATATATTTTGGGGGAAGTTAATTTTTACTTAAACCAAAGAAGCAAAGGGCAAGATTGACAAGCTTCCAAGAAAATTTTTCCTCCTGGTCAGTAGACTATGTTACTTTTAACATGAAGAAGCTGGGTGTCTCTTGTCTTATAATATTATGCCTCTTTCAAGCAGAATGGGAACGTTTAGGAACCATTCTCCAGTCCAAAATCCATGGCACAGTCGCTTGTTTTCTAGGAAAAGGAATACATTTATGATGAATATTTCATCATAAATCTTTAGCTGAGACTAGAAATAGTAGAACTGCTAAATAAAACTAATTTATTTCCCAGAAACTTCTAGGGAATCGAGTCAGTAGTCAGTACCAGAAATTATCTTTGGGGAAACCAATTTTTCATGAGTGGCCTTGCTTCTTGATGAGGAAATGTTGAGAAACAATACTTTCTTCTCCCCATTTAAAATCCCCAAATGACAGCATTTCCTTGCCTTACCCTTGAAGAGGAAAGGAACAAAAAACTCACCAGTTTTTGGACACTCTGGAAACAGGAAGCTCATATTTTGTGGAAACTCACTAGACCAAAAGCCTTTCTAGAAATCTGATTCTAGGTATGTCCATTGCACCAGTGTTGAACCAGAGCAATACACCACCAAGCTTCCGTGAATTAATACAGTATTTCCAAATACTGACTGATGAAATAGACTCAACTGCTTTGTAAATTATAAGATAATTTATCCTAGACACTTTCGACATGGACATAAATACCTTGAAAAAACATACCTGTAAGTTCAGATACTATAATAGAAAGCAGGTCAGAAAAAGATGTGACCTATAGGAATTAAAGGGTGAGACATTTTATCTCTAGCCTTCCCTTCTGTGGTTTGAGATTTAGAACTTTCCGTCACTGTTGTTAGGGGAAGGACACCCACATGGGATCTGGACAACAAAACACTGGGTGGGGCCCATCTCCATCAGTTGAGCTGGAAAGGACATTGATAGGCAACAGGCATCAGGAACTTAGATTAAATCCTGAAAAATACCCTAAGCAAGGTGGGAAAATTTGAACATCAAGGAGAATAAGAACTGCAATGGAATGAAATACATCATATATTAAAACTCATGAGTTTATAATGATCCCAAAACAAACAAAACAAAAACCAATGGGTATGTTTAGATATTGGAGCCAGGGGACTCATTTTTCTAAAAATTTGTATAAAGGGAAAGAATCAAGTACTTACCCTGTCTTTCCTGCATACACTGTACCTCAGCGTAGCCAAATAGCTGAAGAGGGAAAGTTCTTCTTTAAAGAAGAATTCCAGATAAGAATGAAGAAGGGATGATTAAAGATATCAATGCCTTGCCACTGCAAAAATAAGGGACTTAAGCAATCATATCAATGACTCTGTAAAACTATCAGGTGACAAGGCTGATGGGGAACTTTAAAATAGATAGATCAACCTGGCAGCACTTGAATTCACCTATTAATACTAACATATCCAAAAGAGAAGCAGCCTTGTAATGAGATGCAGAGGAAATATAGAATACAACCTGTAAAACATTCTTAACAAAAACTTAAATCTGATTTTTACAACATTTCTAGGTTTAACTACTAGTGTATTGGAAATATAGGGGACAGAGGAACATGTTAAATAATACCATTGGGATGCAAGCAGCAAAACCTAGAATATAAGAATATTTAATAAATAAATAAATATTTAATAAATTAATAAATAAATAATAAATAAATTACAAGAAAAAAATTAAAGAAGGGGAACCTATAGACTAAAAGACACCTATGAGAAGCATCAAACAAATGTGATGTGGGGACTTCTAAGGATCCTGACTCAAACAAAGCACCTGTGTAAAAAAAAAAAAAAATGTACTAGATCATCAGATATATTTGAACACTAATTGGATATTTCATGATATTAAGTAACTATTGATAATATTTAGGTGTGATAATGGTATTGTGATTATGTTTTTAAAAGAGCCATCTTTGTCCATATTCACTGCAACATTTACAGATAAAATGGTGTTTGGGGTTGGCTTCAAAATAAGCTATTGAGCAGAATGTGGGTAGGAGTATTATATGAAATAGGATTGGTTATGAGTTGATAGTTTTTAAAATTATCAGAGAGGCAAATGAAGGTTCATTATATGCTTTCTATAATATACAAACCATAGCCTTAGTCATCTCAAAATCAATGTGCTTTTCTTTCTCTGATAAATAAACTATTTTTGCAATTGAGCACCAAGGTTTGACAAATAGGTTACCACATTGTTATTGTTCTTGTGTTTGCATAGATATGTGCATAATTTGAGCATGAGAATAAACCCTGAAAAAAACCTGTATCTCCTTAGGATACATGTCCTCATATTATCCCTGAAGCCAGGGGCTGATTTTTCTTCATGTCTGGACAGGTCAGTGAACGGCTGATATTATACCAGCATGTGGACCATAAGAACACTGGCTGGACTGCAGAAGACTCTTTCACGTTTACGACATCATCCCCACCAGCAGCTCTAGGCCCTGAGGAGTTTCGTATTACTATTTCATATGAAATTACTGAACCTGGTCGGCAGAGTCATCTGCTTGCAAATACAGGTAAAGCCACCAAAAGATATGGCCAGTGGCTTATCTATAATTATTAAAGTAGGGACAGTTTGGAAATAAATATTCCCCTTATTAATTGGAAATGCCATGATATCATATCAATGCCATGATATCAACCTTTGAAATAAAACGTATATGGTTATAAAAATTTATTTCTTTTTGTGTGCTCTTTCTCTGGGCCTCTTCTTTTTCCTCTCATAAGCTTTAATAGTTGTAGTTGGGGGGAACATGGAAAATTAACTCTAAAGCATTTTATTTGTAACTCCAAATGGGGACTTTACCATGCCTGTTACTGAAAACCATCTATAGAAAGTGAAAATAACAAATAGGGCAAGTTCCTGAAAGGAAAGGGGTATTGAAAGCTGCACCTGTTTCCATGGCAAGAGAAAGTCCAGTAGTAGATAAGTTAGGAGATTAACATTCTATAAGTGAATCTCAAGATTTTAGAGCTATCTTGCCTGAAATATTGACTTAGTAGTTAGGATATGTATACTTAAAATATAATTTGTTGTATGCCTTGTGTATCAATGCCAATTCAGGTCCTTGAGCAACCCAGAGGTTTAGAATAATCCACTCAGATAGGGAAATTTGAGAGAGAAAGAGCTTTACAGGTGTCATCTGAAAGTTCTAATGAAATGCCACTTTGTTCTTTATATTTTCACAGGAGCTGCTGTCAAGGAGGGAGACAAAGTTCTCATTGACCAATCTAATTTAGATGCTTCCAACCTCTTATTGAAATTGCCCAAATCTCAGCGATCTTCCTATGAAATCTGGTTCCAGGTTACGTCTCTTCCTCACCATGGAACCATTATGGTTGGAGAGAGGAATATAACCAAGGAAAAACCCAATTTCTCCCAGTATATAGTTAATAAATTTGGAATCATATACCTTCACGATGACTCTGAATCGCTGGCTGATAATTTTACCTTTGCCGTTTGGCCGAAACAGAAGAGCAAGTCCACCACCAAGCCAGAGGCTGACTTCCTTGAAGAGATGTTTAACATCACCATATCTCCTGTTAATGACCAGGCACCAGAATTAAAGACAAAAGGGCTTCGGTTGAAAGTTCTGCAGGGAAATAGGTTGGTTGTGGGACCAGAAAACCTAAAAGTGGAAGATCTAGACAGTCCTCCAGAGGAGATCAGATATATGATCATCCGTAATCCTAATAATGGCTTTTTGGCAATGGCTCACCATCCAGACGTACCTGTTCACCATTTCACACAAGCTGACATTGATAACTCTCAGGTATGGTTTGTACAAGATGGAAGCCCATCTTCGAGTGTGTTTTACTTTAGTGTGACTGATGGCCAACACCGCCCACTCTATAAGCTCTTCCACCTGGATGTCATCCCCATCTCCATCACCCTTGTGAACCTCACGGACCTACTTCTCCCACAAGGCCAGACAACTGTCCCCATCACCAATACTCACTTGTCAGCAACGACCAATGGGAGAAGCCCCCAAATCACTTACAAGATGACATGGCCCCCCCCAACATGGGCATCTGCTTATTGAAAACCAGGTGGTTGTCAGCTTTGGGCAGGAAGATCTGCATTCAGGAAGACTTTCTTACCATATGACACATCTCATGGCCTCAGAGGACCAGCTGTATTTCTCACTATTTACACCAGAAAGCAATCTGACAGGACAAACACTGAACATCAGGGTGCAGCCTTTACTGCAGGTTACGTCAAACCTGACCATCGCCAACAGGGAGGTTTATCAGCTGAGAAGAAAGGACCTTGATGCGACTGAGCTTGCTAATAGGACTAACAGTGATCCCAAATTTGAAGTGACCGAACTCCCTGTCCATGGAAGACTTGTACGAAGAGTGGGCCGAGGCACGGCAATGGAAAACGCTACTCTATTCACTCAGAGGGACATTGACCAAGGGTTGTTGATGCTTCATCCACATGCCAACCTAACAGGCATTGATATGCTGAATGACTCCTTCACTTTCTTGCTCAGGGCAGACCATGTGCAGCCAGCAATAGGTCATCTACCCTTCACCATAGTGCCACCTGACCCCTTATGTTTGCAAACCTTTACCCCTGATGTTTCTTTCTTAGTCACTGCAGATAACCTTGTGACTTCAGATCTCTCTCAGGAAAAGCCCGTGGTTTCCTCAGGACCCACAGCAAAGACAGAAACTCTAGGGAAGCTGACCCAGACCAGGCAGCAGGAAGCAAGTCCCTGGGGACAAGACCGTGGTGAAGGGTCTACTCTGGATGGCAAAGCTTCTCCAACCAGGGTCATTTGGCCACCAGACACAACCAACGCCAGTCCTGAGGCACCCACCCAGCCCAGGGAGAGCAGTTATCCCCTGATGGTCATTGTACCCTTGGCTGTGGTGGTCTTCCTTCTGATAATAACTGCAGTGGCCTTGTGTGTCTGGCTGCTGGGCCAGAAGGTAGAAAAGACAAAACCTCTTACCAAGTCTCAGACCAGTCTTGAACCTACAACCCCAGGTCCTAGGCCAGAAAGGAGCATAACTGTTCCCACTGTCACAGTGACACCCCTTCTAAAAAGCTCCAGAAGTCCCCCAGTCAGTCTTTTCAGGGACCCACAAAGTGAGCAAATGGCTTCTCCAGCCACTGAGCCAGTGGAGAAATGTGCTCCTTGGGAGACGTGGATGAGTCTGGATCCCGATATGGTCAAGTTCTGCCGACAAACCAACCCAACACTGAAGCACAACCAGTATTGGGTGTAGACCGAGGGCTTTTGTTCCTGATTGACCACCTACTATACTGGGATAGACACTGGGATACAAAGGCAAAGAAATGTTGGTTGGATCAACTGAGAAAAGCCTGGCCCTGCCAGTCAGTCATTCGGTGCTCAGTTATGGCCCCATGGTTAGATGTGGGCGAATGTTTACTGTAACTCGTACAACACTCATCTGATGGGCTCTCCACAATGAGCTCTGTCTGCCTTCTTCTGGACCTGACTCTGAGTATAAGATTTTATCAATATTTAAATCCTTTATCAAGGTGCTACCAAACATGCTGGTCCAACTGGAAACAGCAGTATTAACTTGGGTGCTAAAGTTAATGGAGGAAGCCTTTGGATATTTTCCACTAAGAATTCACTCTCTCTAAGTGAGTCAGCAAGGAAATGCAGGAACTGTTTCAGCAAGCAGAAAAGGTAATTTATCAAATCAGCGAGTTTGTTCCTAGTGTGTTTCTGTAATGTCTTTTCCTCTTTGGGGTCTCCAGGTTTGACTTCCTAGGGCAGGAAAGGCCTTGGTGCTCCAGATAGTAGGACAGTCTGACCCCCTTTGAAGGTATTCACTGAGCATATTGTGTTTCATCAAGAGGCTTCATCTATTCTGATTTGTAAAATCAAGCCTCTGGTACAAGTGTGATTTGAAGCCCTAAAATATAGAAAAGTTTATTAAATATTTTGTGATGCCTCAATTTGGCTTAACTTTCCAATGAATTGAAATAATGGCAAGTTTGTATTTGACTTGTCTAGTTGAGCCTACCGTTGGCAGATTCAAGCTTCAGTTTCTATAATTGTACAATGAAGGTATCAGTACTTGTTTTAGTTAAGAATGCTTTAAGTTGCAAATCACAAGACGTTAGCTATGAGTGGTTGAGATTGGGGATTGGTAAACTGTATCTATGCAGGGCCACATAGTAAATATTTAAGAATTTGTGGGCCCCATATGGCTGTTTATTTTTAACAACCTTTGTTTCTTAACAACCTTTTAAAAATGTAACAACAGTTCTTAGTTCCTGCATTTGACCCACAAATCAGAGTTTGCCAACTATTGATTTGGCTAAGCAATAAAAGTGTTGAATTATTTCAACTAACCAGCAGCCTGAGGTGGACATTCCAAGGCTGGTTCAATGGTTCAAAGATATCATCAAGGACTGAAGCTCTTTTGTTTTTTTCTGCTTTACCTTGCTCAAGCTGTTGGCATTTCTTTTCTTTCTTTCTTTCTTTTTTTTTTTTTTTTCCTTTCTCTTGGTTCCTTGTAATTGTGAGGGACTGCTCATGGTCCAAGCAGTCCTATCACATTCAAAGACAGACTTTCTAGTGGGGGAAAAAACACATATGGCAAAAAGGCTTTTTTTTTTTCTTTTAGAGAGGATCTTATTTATAATTACTATTTTTTAATCTTATAAGAGGAAGACTTCTCAAACATTTTCCCCCTTTTATGTCTCAGTCTAGAACTGAGAAATGGGCAAAAGGAAATGGAATTCTCATGACTAACAATCTCTCCTGGGGCTGGGAGAGGATTCTGCCATGTCAGAGATCAGTGGATGAGCCCACCGTGTAATTAGGGGAGGCTAAGAATGAATAAGATCTACTAAAATACTCTTCAAATACGAAATACTTGGGAAATAAGAATTTTGATCTTTCCGATGGGTGTCTACTTTAATACCTCCTTTTCATATTTTAATGATTTCCTTAAAGCCAGTGGCTAGTGTTTCTAGGGTGGAAGGAAGAATTGCCCCTGGAAGGGGGGCATTTGGCAGGGTCTGGAGACATTTTTGGTTTTAACAGCAAGTGCTATTGTCATCCATTGGGTAAAAGCCAAGGATGCTGCCGAATATCCAACACTGCACAGAACAGCCCCAACAAAGAATTTTCGGGTCCAAAACTTCAACAATGCCAAGGTTGAGAAACCCTGGTTAATGCCACAATGAAGAATCTTCTTGTCTACCCAGTAAAGGATTAATAAACCCATTACCAAGTCTAAGCAGCAACTATATTCTAAAAACAGAATAAAAGGGTGAAAATTCCATTGTGTGGTTGAAACTCTGATTGGCAAATGTTTTTAAAAGAAGATGTATTAAAAACCAAACAAGGGATGCCTGGGTGGCTCAGTTGTTAAGCGTCTGCCTTCGGCTCGGGTCATGATCCCAGGGTCCTGGGATCGAGCCCCGCATCGGGCTCCCTGCTCAGCGGGAAGCCTGCTTCTCCCTCTCCCACTCGCCCTGCTTGTGTTCCCTCTCTGGCTGTGTCTCTCTGTCAAATAAGTAAATAAAATCTTAAAAAACAAACAAACAAAACTTGCGGGCAGACTCATTTCCTTATATTCCTTGATAAAAGAAAAGGTTTTACCTGGTATTAACAGGTGGGACACATCAGGAGGAAATAAAAAAAGTGAGGTAGGATATTTACAAAGGTAAAGCTGAGGTCAAAGTGTCCCCAGAAGTCCATTGCCTCTGATGTGTTCCATGTGCACAAGAATTTTTTTTCTCATCCTTTCCCTTTTCTGCTTCTCTAGGTTGCTTTTCTGTCCCAACCCAATTTTAACTGCTCTTTGTGGAAATAGACTTCATAATCTACAGAATAAATGGAAGCATAGCATTTTTAAGCCTAGAAATAACTACCCATGTCTTAAATCCCTGGCTCTAATGCTATGGACAGCTGGTAAAACTTCTCTACTCTTCTTCCTAAAGTGATTCTCCCCTACCTGTCTGTATTCCTGAATTATATGTAGCCCCTTTGAAGTGTTTTTGTACTTGATCCTTTTAAAAAGGAGGAGGACTGAGAGTCTTAACCCAAGGTTGGTTTGATCACTGTGCAACTCAGAATTATTCTTAAACTTTTCTAAGCAGCCAGGCACTCAGAAGGAACAGAATGGCAGTGTGTGCATGACCCTGCACACAGAAAGGGAAGGCTGAGCAACATCTTTGCATCCAGTTAGTGGGTTTTGTTTTCTCTCCCGGCTGGGCAAGGAGAATGCCTGTTCTTTGTGGAAGAGCCAGATAAAGTTGGCTCTATAACTATGTTGGCCTCTTCCTTGCTTCGACCATAAGATCTGTGAAGTTAGGATTACCAACCTGGCCAAACAAAAAAGTCTGATTTCCCCTCCTCTTTTCCTGTTAAGTCTGCAACTTCATACAAATAAAATTAGTGCCCGTATTGGAATGAAATATACACCGACGATTTGAAATGGTAATGCACATCGTTTGTGAGTGCGTCTGCTAGAGCAAGAGCATCAGTGTGAGGTCCAGATGTCAACACTCAGTAGTTAATATAGAGCTTGGAAAGTTTTCTTCCAGAGCATCTAGAATATTCTTCGGATACAGATGGATTCAATAAAAAAAAAAATTGCCTACCATTTGGTGCTGGCTCAACTAAAAAATGAAATAGCGAGTTTTGGCAAATCCTTGTTTAGTGTTGAAAATTAAAGTTTTGGGAATTGAAAATCAGTTTGAAATGGTTTCTCCCATACACAGAGCTACAGCTCCATAGTCTCTGTCATAATTAATTCACTACCTCTTAACAAATGACTGGAGAATTAATAAGTGGATGCCAAAGATTAATATCAGAAGAATGGCTGATTTTGCTTAAAAGAAGGTATACTTTGGGGTGGGCTGGGAGTGAAAGGTCTAACATTTTTCCATATCTGGAGGCATTGACAAATTCTAATCTTTCAGGGACCCTGATCCAACACCTGCATTCACTTCCTTAGAGCCCTGCATTAATTAGGTGGTGTGGGACAGGTGCTATCCTTACTCACTGGTTTTTCAGATTTCCAGGACTGTAGTAGACACATTTGGGTAGGTAATGGAAGGTGATGGTACATATCAGATGACATTCCCTGAATTTGACAATGGGATTGTGCTACATACCTCCTACATCTTTCAGAAGCATTATAATTAATAATGAGTTTGAGTTGGCCATGTGTAGGGAGAGATGTAGGGTTGAAAGTAGGCATGGAGCCCACTGTGGGGCATGCTCAGTGAAGGAGACTTTGGCTGGGGTGCTCAAGAACACCACTGGCTGCTTGACAGAGACCTGGAAGAGGCTTCCTTCTCATAATGATTGGCAAACATTTATTAGGCACCCACTGTATGTGAGACACTAAGTATTAGATAGTGCTCCTAGATATTGCAGATGCAAGATGTTGTCCTGAAAGGATCTTTCTGGTTTGTTTCCTTTAGTAGGTTCTTCCAGAATCACACAGGGAGTGCCAGGAGAGAGGAAGGTATGGAAAAAGAAGGACAAAGAGAATAAAGTTTAAGAAAGGGCTTTGTGTTTTCACTTGAAGCACTTTTAAGCTAGTATTGCCCATCCAGCAGTACAGTGAGAATGAGGGAACTCACTGGCCCGCTAAACGCCACATCAGCCCAACCTGCACCACCTGTCCCTCAAGGTCCCCCAGGCCTAGTGACACTGTCTGTGTCCGTTTTGACCCTGGCTCTCTGCTTCCAAGCAGTGTGGCTTTGAGTAACTTACTCAATCTCTCTAAATTTCAGTTTCCTCAGCCAAAAATTGGGGATAATATTAGCACCTACCTTTTTGGGTTTTGTTAGGATTTAGTGATGTTAATATTATCATCATTATCATCATCATCATATTTGTACATTTTCAGTGCACCAGGCAATATACTAACTGCCAAAAAACATTTTCTTGCCTACGGTTTTAATGCACTGTAAAAGAACTGATGCAGGGTGTCTGGCTGGCGCAATCTGTTAGGCCTCAGACTCTTGGTTTCCACTCAGATCGTGATCTCAGGGTCATGAGATCAAGCCTTGTGTTGGGTTCCATGCTCAGCATGGAGTTTGCTTGTCCCTCTCCCTCTTCCCCTCCTGCTCATACTCTCTCTCAAATAAATAAATAAATAAATCTTTTGAAAATTAATTAATTAAATATTAAAGAACTGATGCATTAAATCACTTAAATAAACCAGAGGCTTGCATTCTACCCAAAGCAGGACATTACTGGTAGTAGAATTTCAGTGGGTGAATTGAGGATGGGTGATACGTTCTTAAGAGGAGCTTCCCCAGTGCTCGTGTTCCACTGGGCAGACAGTGCTTTCCCCTTCATCCGTGGATGGAGCCTTGGCCAGAAACCCCAGTGCTCGTGTTCCACTGGGCAGACAGTGCTTTCCCCTTCATGCGTGGATGGAGCCTTGGCCAGAAACTGGATGAAAGAAAGAGCACACCAGGAACACTTGCAAGGGCCAGCCTGAAGCTCAGGGGTTTTGACGGTTCTCTATATTTTGGGGGGGGCGGTGGTGAGGAACTGTTGATGAAAAACCCTGCTTTGTTCCCTTCCTGTCCCAATAGGATCAAATCCTACATCCACCAGGCCTTTGATTTTAAACCTGTACCCCTTCTCCCGCCTCCCATCCCATTATTCTCAGGCATTCACAGGATAGTCATTTTCTTTTTCAGTTCAGGATTGACAAAGGACTGCCACTTAAAAAGAAACTAATATTGGGCGCCTGGGTGTCTCAGTTGGTTAAGCGACTGCCTTCGGCTCAGGTCATGATCCTGGAGTCCCGGGATCAAGTCCCGCATCGGGCTCCCTGCTCGGCGGGGAGTCTGCTTCTCCCTCAGACCCTCCTCCCTCTCATGTGCTCTCTGTCTCATTCTCTCTCTCTCAAATAAAAAAAAAAAAGAAAGAAACTAATATCATACCTTACCAAAATAAAAAGTGCTATTTACCATCACCATAATTTCATTCCTTAAGTGAGGACAAATTCTTATAATAAAGAACTTTATGGAAAAAAACTAAGCAGCTTTACGAAAACCTCTCTCCTTTGCCCAGATTTGACCATGGCCTGGAAAAACCTCAGCACGCCCCAGCAGGGTCAGGAACCCCCATGGAGGCCGAGCTTACAGTTGCGTGACCAGAGCTGAGGGAGAGACAGAGACAGGGAAGAGAAAATCAACTCCTCAATGTCGGTGTTCCTTAGGAAGATGTGGTCAGGCCGTCCCTGGGTGTGTGTGTGAGAGGTAAAGCATGGGGATGAGGGGTAACTTGCTATTTTAGAGTCCAGACAAGGCCAGCTCCAGGGGCATAGACAACCAGTGCAGCCAGACAAGGCTCAGGAGGACCCTGGGCTTAGCTTAATGCTCTCCGGTAACCATCTTGAAATTCCAATAATTTTTGAACAAAGCACCCACATTTTCATGCCTCACTGGGCCCTGCTAATTCTGTAGCTGATCCTGAGACCTCACAGGACTTAGTGGGTGGTTGTTGCATCAGAAACCTCTTAAGCATTGCTTCAAATTCCCTCAACCTAGCTTCTTCCTCCAGCTATGCCAATTGCAGGCATCTTTACAGCTGTCAGTGAATGCACAGTGTTCCCGCAGTCACTCTGTCTCCACAGCAGGCCTGTGGGAAACTATGCTGGCACAACCCAGAAGAGGGAGAGTTAACTCCCCACAGGACAGCCCTTTCCCAGTGGCAGAACAGTTCTAACATGCATTCTGTGGGGCTTCTCAGAATGTCCTGCAGACTGAAGACAAATCATAACGGTCTGTGGACCCTTTTCCTGCCCTGCGTATTAACCCTGCCCTCACTCCTGCTCCCACTCACAGATGAGCCTTTGCTGTTAAAGAAACCCAGGCTAGGACAATAGGCTAAGACACAATTCTCCTGGTATCGTGCGCCCTGGGACGATGAACCCTGCTGCTAGGGGTCCACTGCCTCCCGGTTCTCGTGGGATCCTTAGGAACAGTTAATTCTGGGTTACTTACCTTGAGGGCCTGCACCCTGAGGGACCCCTTATCTCAGGCAGCCCAGGTCTGCTGGGATAGAGCTGTCTGCCTGCAGCTGGAACCAGGAGGCCTCGCGGTAGTGGCAGACCCTGACCCAGGGCTCTGTTTTGAAATCAGCCAAGGAGGAGTCAGGGCTTTACCAAACCACCATCTAGTTAAAAATCTCACTCTTCATTGCAGTTTCTCTGCTGGTTGTGTTGGGTTTAAGAAACAATAACTTATTAACTGCAACTTTTAGCAAGACCAAGATTTACTGCATTTTGTAATATTTTAGAAACGCTCTTCTGCATTTCATTTCAGCACTGCTCATGGCTTCTCAAAGTAAAGACTACCTCACATTTGTTTTAATAACAGCTTTACTGAGATATTATTTACATAGCAAATAATCCGCTCAAAATATACAATTCAATAGTTTTTAGTATTTTTGTGGAGCTATGCAATCATGTACTTGGCCGTTTGTAGTTCTTCTTTAAAGAAATGTCTTTTGAGGGCACCTGGGTGGCTCAGTTGGTTAAGCATCTGCCTTTGGCTCAGGTCATGATCCCAGGGTCCTGGGATCGAGTCCCACATTGGGCTTCCTGCTCAGCAGGGAATCTGCTTCTCCATCTGCCTCTGACCCTCCCCCCGTTCATGCTCTCTCTCTCTCATAAATAAATAAAATCTTAAAAAAAAACAAAACAAATGTCTATTGAGATCCTTTGTCCATTTTAAAAATTAGGATATTTGTTCTTATTCTTGAGTTGTAAGAGTTATTTACATATCATTGATAGTAATCTTTATCAGATATGTGATACTCAAAAATTTTCTCCCATTTTGTAGGTTGTCATTTCACTTTTTTGATGATGTCCTATAAAACACAGAGGATTTTAATTGTGATGTCTAATTTATCTTTTTTTTTCTTGTTGCTTGTATTTTTGTTCTTGTATCTAAGAAACCATCCTTAATCCAAAGTCATAAAAATGTAGGTCTCTGCTTTTTTTAAGACTTTATAGTTTTAAGTCTTAAAATTATGTCTTTGATTCATTTTGAGTTAATTTTAATATATAGTGTCTATGGTATGAAGTAGGGGTCGAACTTTGCATGTGAATAATTAGTCCCAACACCGTTTGTTGAAAGGACTGTTCTTTCTCCCATTTAATTGTCTTTACTCCCATGTCAAAAATGAGTTGACCATGAATGTGAGAGATTATTTTTGTACTCTCAATTCTATTCCATTGATATATATGTGTGTGTGTGTATATATCTATCCTATATGACATATATATCATATATATTACATAAAAAATACATATAGTGATACCAATACCACTTTGTTTGATTACTGTAACTTTGCAGTAACTTTTGAAATTGGGAAGTGAGTTCCTCCAACTTTGTTCTTCTTTTTCAAGATAGCTTTGACTGTTCTGGGATCCTTTAATTTCCATATGAACTTTAGAATCATCTTGTCAATTTCTGCAAGGAAGTTAACAAAGATTTTGATAGAGATTGCATTGAATCTGTAGATAAATTTGGAAACTACTGTATCTTTTTTTAAAATTACTTATTTTTTAATTTTAATTCCAGTATAGCTAACATACAGTGTTATATTAATTTCAGGTGTACCATACAGTGATTCAACAATTCTATACATTACTCAGTGCTCGTGATGCTAAGTATACTCTTTAATCCCCATCACCTGTTTCACCCATCCCCTTACCCACCTTCCCTCTGGCAACCACCAGTTTGTCTCTGTATTTAAGAATATATTTATTGGTTTGTCTCTTTTTTCCTTTGTTCATTTGTTTTGTTTCTTAAGTTCCACATATGAGTGAAATCACATAGCATTTGTCTTTCTCTGACTGACTTATTTCACTTAGCATTATACCCTCTAGATCCATCCATGTCATTGCAAATGATGAGATTTCATTCTTTTTTTAATGGCTGAGTAATAGTGAGTCTTCTGATCCACGAGCATGGGATGTCTTTCCATTTATTTAGGTCTTTTTAAATTTTTTTTTCCCTAATAATGTTTTATTGCTTTCAATGTACAAGTCTTACACTTCTTTGGTTAAATTTATTTCTAAATATTTTATTCTTTGTGATGCTATTGTAAATTGAATTATTTTCTTAATTTAATTTTTGTTTTGTTTATCGCTAGTGTACAGAAATACAACTGATCTTTGTATATTGATTTTGTAACCTACAAGTTTGTTGCAGTATTTTTATTTTAATTCTTAGTGGATTCCTTAGGATTTTCTATATACAAGATTATTTTATTTGCAAATAAAGATAGTTTTATTTCCTCCTTTTTAAACTAGGTGCTTTTTATTTAATTTTCTTTCCTAATTACCCTTGCTGGAATCTCCAGTACAAGGTTGAATAGGAGTGGTGAGAGTGGACCTCCTTGTTTTGTTCTTGATCTTAGGGAGAAAGTTTCACTCTCTTGATATTGCTAACTGTAGGGTTTGTGTAGATGCCTTTTATCAGGCATCTACAGGTTGAGGAAGTTCCCTTCCATTCTTAGTTTGTTGAGTGTTTTTATCAGGAAGGGATGTTGAGTTTTGTCACATTTTTTTCCTGAATCTATTGAGATGATCATGTGGTTTTGTCCTTTATTCTACTGGTATGATATATTTCATTAATTGATTTTCTTTTAGATATTTAACCAACCAATCCCACTTGGTTGTGGTGTATAATCTTTTATGGATATTGCTGGATTCAGTTTGCTAGTATTTTTTGAAGATTTTTGCATTCTGTTAGCACTCTTGCTATAAGCTTCTCATTTCATGGGCATGAACTCAAACAGAAGAATGTATATTGAATGGAAATCAAACAAGTTTCATCTAGGAAGGTTGGTTTTGTTGTGGAATAGAAATAAAATGAATTTGGGCATTTGAAATGTTTGAATCTGTGAAGAAGAAGAATATTTTGTCTTGGTTTAGTGCACAGATCACATTTGGAAGGATAATTGGCATTTAAGTAGGCCTCTAGGACAAGAGAATCCACCAGAAATATACTGGAGAAGTTGACCATATATTGTTCCACCGTAGGTGGCTGTGTCTGCTGCTGTCCCTACCCCAGCTCACCCCAGGTGATTGCTGAAGTTTAGGTTGTTCTATCAAGTGGGAATAGCCAAGAGGGATCATACAAGCTTTTTTTGCTTTGAGGATGGATATCCAAACATCAAAAGATGTTAAAAGGGATGCCACAGCTGAAAGCAAAAGGCTTTGCCATGTTAAATTATTTTCAAAAGAAATGACAGAAAACAATCTAGATGACTCAAACTCCTCCTTCACATTTTGGGTGGAAAAGAGTCAAGAATTGGAAACAGGTGAAGAAGAATTTTAGAGCTGGTTTTTTTTTTTTTTTTTTTGTCGTTACTTCTACCCTCAAGAAAAGGGATTGGAGTGTCTGAACTTTTAACAAGCTTAGGGAAAGGGGCTTCAAGAGGTCTACACGGAGCTTAATGTATGTTCCCTGCACCTGAGGAGCACAGAATAGTCTAAAGTGTGAGAGAAAGACTACCGGTTGCTTTGATGGTGGCATGATGGAGAAGTGCCCATGATAGGAGGGAGGTCAGCCCTTCCAGAGTCTGTCAGGTCAATGGGTGAATACATGAGTGTTTTTTGGGGACCAGAAGTGGATCCAGAGAGCAAGCTGGCGTGGGGTCATCTTAGGTCCTATGCCAGAGGGTGGCCTAGAAACCTAAGCAGAGAGAAGCTGAGGATCTCCTAGATTTCTAGAAAATGAAGGGAAAAGGAAGTGACCAGCCAAAGGTTTGCATTTGCCCTGCCAAGGAGTTAAAGATAAGAGATCTCCAAAAATCTCCGAAGAACCATGTGAAAGCTCATCAGAAAAAGTCACTTTAAACTTGTGCAAAAACAGAGATTACAAAATATAACTTTACCAGTAAGTAGAAACTTTTTTGCTCCCTTGACCTAATACCCCTACTGTGTTTCAACCCTAGAGAGGTTGAAACACGATTAGTCAGAAGAACAGATGTGAGGGGAGAGTAACCCTTTCCTTCCTTGACTTCAGGCCCAAACCAGAGGAGGGGAAGAAGGCTCAACTTAGAAGCAAATCTGAAATTTTGACTACTATGTAAGGCTGACATTTTAAAGCTAATCTGAAATTATAATTATGTGACTTGAAATGACCCCTAGAATTGTGTGTATTACTCAAGAGTGACTAGAAAATTCTTGAGAACTTCTCCTACCCCTGACTGAAAACTAGTAGACTAGTAGGCCCCACAGAGTTGATTGAAAGAATCAGTGAAAGACAAAAATAAAGTGGTTTTCTTCTTATACTTTATGTACTGCTTGTTCAACATAAATTTTGTGTGAGAATGATGCATCTCTATTTATCAGAATCTCACCTCCGCTACAGGGCTGAGTGCCTAATGCTGTTTAGTTTTATTCCAAGTCTGGTCTCACTACAACTCTGCCCTACCTACATTCTACTTCCTCCAATGGGCCTTGTCTGACCACTCCGGTTAGATGATCTCAGTCACCATAATGGCATTATCTTTCTTTCTGGCCAGTAAGCATACTTACGTCTGGGAAATCTCCTATTTTACGAAATAGAGCTCCTTTCCAGAGATAGAACTGAAATGTCAAATACTCAAGTCCCAACCTCCTTGCAGCTAGTGTGTAAGCATAGCCAGCAATGGGAGGAAGCAGGGGCTGTCCCAACTCCATTCTGGTGACAGATGGTGGTAGCAGAAGTGACATCCAGTTTCTAGAGGCAGCAATGACACATAAGGGCCCAGTTTTGTGGTGTTGGTGGTGAAGCCTGTAGTTTCTGTGCCCAGCATGGGTTCTGTAATCTTTGTTGGTCCAGTTCTTTGGGCCAAACACTGTGGGTTTGGCAACAGTTCCTGGCTCTGTAGCCACCACAACTGGTCCTCTGGTGCTCCTGGAGATTCACTGAACTTCTCAGTAGTCGTTTTTTTTTTTTCTTCTCCTGAGATAATTATAGATTTACAAAAAAGTAACAGAGATAGTACAGAGAGTCCTCAAATACCCTCGTCCAGCTTTTCCTAATGTTGATATCTTATATAACCATGGTACATTTATCAAAACTAAGAAACTACCATTGGTGTGACGCTATTATCAGAGCTACATACTTCATTTGGATTTCACTAGCTTTTCCACTAAGGTCTCTTTTCTCTTCCAGGATACAAATCAGGAAACCACTTTCCTTTCGGTTGTCACGTCTCTTCTGTCTCCTCTCATCTGCGACAGTGGCTTCTAGTCTTTCCTTGTCTTCTAAGAGGACTGGCCAGTTATTTTGTAGAATGTCCCTCAAGTTGGACTTATCTGATGTTTTTTTCATTATTTGATAGGAGTTATGAATTTTAAAGCAAAAATACCACAGACGTGAAGTGCCTTTTCCCTTCAAGGGGTAAATATCAGGGGATACATGAAATTTACATGACTTGTCACTGGTGATATTCACCTTGATCAATGGTTATGGTGGCATCTGCAAGGTTTCTTCACTTTAAAGTCACTATTTTTCCTTTTTGTACTCTATTTGTTAGAAGGGAGTCACCGAGTCCAGCCCACACTTAAAAGGAGGGGAGTTAAGTTCCATTGACTGAAGGAGGAATATCTTCCTATGTCATGTGGAAATCTTCTGTAAGGAAGATTTGTCCTTTCTCCTCCATCTATTTATTTATTCATTTCTCAATCAAGCAGAAGAATAGTGCAGTTGTTAGTAAATTTCAGGGAAATCTCTTACAGTCCAATAGCAGGAAAAAGAGCCAGCATGACAGAATTTGCACAGATATTAGAAGCTGAGACAAGAGACCACATGGAGAAAACAAGAAAGATGCTCTCTGCAGCCTGCTCTGTGCTGCCAGCAGTGAACTGGCTTCTGCCACAAGGTGCTTAGTTTTGCTTTCCTCATGGCTTCAACTAGCCAAAGCCCCTAGAAGGCCTAAGCCTCTCCCTTGTGCCCACGCCACGTGACTGTTGCTCTACGGCATAACATCATTTGACGACAACTGGAGGTCACCTGACTCAAATTCTCGAGAGAGAAGCTCATTTTCTCAGCCGATCCTATGGATGCATTTCTTCTGGGCCAGGTGTCTGCTTGCACATAGTTAGCTGTGGCCAGTGATGGGTGGGATTGCAACCATCATGCCCCCACTGCATTAGCGCACTAAGAACTAGTCAATTCTAAAAGGAAGGAAGGTGGCAGGCAGGCCATGCAAAATGCTCCCGTTGCACTTTCCTTCCACTCTTCCTGGAATATGGGTTCTTCTACTAAAATGGCACCAGGGCTCACATTCATTTCCAGTCTACGCACCAACTTTTCTGCTCTCTGCCAATCATCTCCGTTCTCTGATATTTTGTTGTTTCTGCTGAAATTTTTGTTAAGCAGATAAAACAGAGCTACTGTCATTGAAGCATGGGTGGGGTGGTATTGTGTCACCCTCCACCCTCCCCATCCTCCCTCTGGTGGCTGCCAGAACACAGTTTAAGGGAAGTAGACCCAATAAATGATCTACTTCTCTAGACCTCAGTTTTCAAGTTCAAGAATGGAAAGTCACTGTTTTCATAGAATACTCTCCCTGAGACTATATGGAGGGGCCCTGGGAGATGCAGAGTCCTTACCCCTAATAACACCATGAAGATGAACTGGGTGATAGAGGCTTCAGGGTCCCAGGAGGCACACCCAAACTACGGCACTGAGAAGCATCTCATCATGGACTCTACAGAGATGTGGGCAGGATTCAGGAAAAATAACAAGTATGGCTCAATACCCTCAGGGCTTGCAACCTTAGAGAGCCATCACTACCTCTCAGACTGAAAGGACAAAAGAAAGGAGTGGTTGCAGGAGTTCGAGGACACAGCTGTCTGGCTGTGGCCTCCAGTGGACAGAAGCAGCCAACCTTCTAGAGTCTGGGGGAACCAATGCTCAGTCCACCTCCTCCCTCTGATCTCCTGCCCTGGGCTGCCATCAGCTGACCCCAGCCAGAAGCTGGAGGGCCTGGTTGCTCTTGATTCAGCCCTTAGGGGGCAGCCTCTCAAGACAGACAGCAGCGTGGAGAGGGTGGAAAATGGATCTGAAAGAAACACAAGGAAGTTCTCCAGCATAAGACAGATAGATGTTTGTGGCTGAGCCTGGCCTCAATCCCCTTTCTTGACTTATATCGTCATTCTCCCTCTGTCCCATCACCCTGCCTTCTTCTCATCGCCTCCTGTCAATAGGCACCCTGGCCAGGCAGTTCCAAGCTCCTTTTCACGTCACAGATGAAGGAGCGGCTTCGTTTTGAAGACTGTAAGGTCTCGTTTGGCCTGCATTTCACACACTCTCCAGCTGTGAAAGACCTGGGCCTTTGCTCCTGCTTTCCTTGGGTTTCCGCCCAGCTCTGGAGGCCGCAAGTCTATGCAATGGCCCGTTCATCCTGACCTTTGATGGACTTACTTCTACAGAGAGTGCTTTGCTGAGAAACCTCTCCTTATGAGCACAGGAAAGCCCCCAGTGATTTTTATTGTTGTGCAATGGAAAAAGAAGCCTCAAATTACTTTCTGAGTAAGTGAGGTTTGCATTCATCCTGGGAAGAGTTTTCTTCTCTGAGGCTGCTATTGCCACGGTCAATTGAAAACTAGGAAGCTGCTTTCAGAAATGCTCACCAAGGCTTATGGAATATAATTGAAAACAACTGTTCTTACTGAAACATGTAGGGAGCTAGAACCAACCCTAGTGACTAGTCAAGGAGTGGGTGGGAACAGCATGGTTCCGAGGAGGAGAGGGGAAGATGGTGGTTGGGTCAGGGCATTGAGAGAAAAGGGGTTTATTGGTTAGAAGAAAGGATAATAATTTGAGGTTTCCATGTAGAATAAATTTCCATCTGACCTGCCCTGATGACAAAATAGGCTGAGGACGAGAAACGCTGGGTGGCTTCCTAGAGTGACAACACAGCTTCAGATCCAGGCAGTCAGAAGGCTAGTCCAGAGCAAGAATCCAGAGCTCTAGTCTCTAGAGCAAGTCAATGAGAGACAGGCATCTCCACCCCCACTTTAAAAAAGAGACAGGGAGTCTAGTTCACAAAGCTAGGGGGGTAGTTCACAGAAGACCAGAGATATCCTCTGAGCTTTCAGAAGGAAAATTCCCATTAACTTTTCACGGATTGTCTCATTTCGACAAAGAAGACTAGAACACTTACCCCAGTGTATCCTTTGCCTTGTGTTTCCTGCGGGCCCCATATTCTCTAGCCTTAGGCTTTCTGCATGAATTACAATTTTCTTCCTAAGCAAACAGCCCATACCAAATGCAGATGCTGGCTGAGTCTCTGCCCGCTAGGTCCACACATGGAATAGATCCCTCCCTGAGCAATGTACCCTCCAGCCCTGCAGAAATAGGGGCTGGTGCTTTCTCCGGGAGGTCTGACATATAGTCTTCCAGTGCCTTGAAGAATACAGAGAATTTGGGGGCTAAGTTCAGAACAGACTGCTCTTAAATGTCTTGCCTTATAAGAAATAGAACATTTTCCCCATTATATCAGGGAGATATCAGAGCTGATCACATTCAGAAGCAATTAACAAAATTACAACAGTTTCTTCCTAGAGCTTTTTATGTTTTTAACATTAGGAATGAATGTGAACTGGTTTGAAGTCCTTTATGCTAGGCATTTTGCCTGGGAATCTGGGCCTCTGCGAATCAGCAACAGGCCAGTCCATAGATAAGTTTCTGAGGGGTCATCTTCCTCTTTTCTGGTCTCCTATAAGACTCCCATTAAGGCTTTCTAGGTGTGGAATCTTTGGTGAAATGCTGAGAGATCATCCATGTGCTTCCCATAGAATTGCGTCTTTTTGACCTGGAAAGAACCTTGGTCATGCAACCCCGCTTTATCTTCTACTGATGAGGACACTGAAGTATGGAGGAGCAAAGGGTTACGTAGTGGCAGAAATAGCTCTGGAGCCCTGTACCCGGACTGCCACTCAAGGGCTCTTTCTATGGTTCTATTCTTCCATTTTGAAACTTTGTGAAACATTCCCAGTATTATGAGTGTGCCATAGACGACTGGCACACAGTGATCATTCCATGTATTCCTCTAACAATCACCAGCCTGCTTTACATTTAGGTTAGGATCACATGACCATCTAGCATTGGACGGTGAGTAAAAGTGGAGTACATGCGTATTCTAGTGAATTCAGATCAATATTCCTTCTCCATCCTTCACATGCTCTGCAGAGGAGAACTTGGAGATCAGATGAAACATATGGCAAAGGTACAAGATGGAGGAAGGCCTCCCAACTCATATGAGATGTTTCGTGAGCATGAAATAAGCCACTGCTCTCTGAAGAAACTGAGATTCCAGGAGTTGGGCATCTGAAGCAGCTAGCATCTACTACCCGGAGTCAATGGGCTTCTATTTCAGCCAGTTTGCCTGAAAAGGACATAATGAATAAGTTTTGACAATGGCAGCCCACCATTTGGAAAAAGTCAACAGGACTGCGGCACTCATCACTTGACCACTCATTGCTCAACTCAGAGGCAAAAGGTCTGATAGAAGGCAGGAGTTCCAAGGCTAAGAGAAAAAAAGCTAGTTGCTAGGTGAGTACACCTTCCCACTCTTCAGGAAATCAGGTTTCCAGAAACGTAGAGAAGGCTGAGTTAGACAGTTCTGTTGTGTTCTACCTTGGTTCTCTTTCTACACCCAAGGATGGGCTGTGGCCACATTGCCAGTTCAGCCTGAGCCCAGCTGCCTGCCCTCTCACAAGTGCGCTAGGAACTTATAGGAGGAACTGAGTCAACACAACTTCTCTGTGAAAGCTCTGCTGTAGACCCCATTTCATGTCCCCACCGGCAGTGGGCCTCTCAGGACGTGGCTCTGACCACTTCCCCTGAGAGGCATAGTGTGACTCCAAACACAACCCTGAAACAAGCCAGAGGAAAGGCAGGCATCCTCCCCGTTGAGTTGCTGGTCTTACAGCTATCATTGGGTGACTTGTGGCTCGGGGACCTCAAATGAAAAAGTGGATCGTTGGCCTGTGTTGAGTTCTGGTCAGCTGGCCTTGTAGTCTTTGCATTTCCTGCCACTGAAACTGGCACATCCACAGAGGGGCAGCCCCTTGTTGGAGGTTTCCTGTGCCAGTCTCCCTCCTGGCATCTTATTGTGGAGTGACTCCCTATTGGATGATCGTGAACCCACATCCTGGCGCCAGCAGGTTCAAGGCCAGCCTTTCATACTCTCACTTCATGTAGCTTCAGATAAGGCTGACTGTTTGAAGTCATTGATCTGTTTCACTGATCTCTTTTTTTATACATCATTTATACATCAAATATAGAGTGTTTCAATTACTGTGGCTTTAAAGTATGTTTTGCTATCTGGGAGGGCCGATCTCCACTCATTAATCTTCTCATGCATTTACTCTTCCAAATGAAAGTTAGAATCAATGTAGTTTCCCTACACCAAAAAAAAAAAAAAAGAGAGAAAAAATTGCTCTTAAGACTTTATTAGAATTGTGTTACATTTATAGATTAACTTGGAAAGAATTGAAATTTATATGAGATTGACTTCCTAAGCAGAAATGCAATATAAAATCCATTTATTTAAGTCCTTCATGTTTTTCATGGAAGTCTTAGAAAAATATAATTTTAAAAAGATCCCATTTACAATAGCATAAGACTATTGTTGGGACTTTGTAAAATATTTAGGAATTTCTAAACTATTTCCATTATATGCATAATTGTTTGAGAATTAAATAAATTTCTTTTATCTGAACATCTTAAACTCTCTTAGTTCTGGTTTTGAGGTACAATCATATTGCAAATAATGACGCCATGTCTCTTCCTTTCTTTTTTTTTCTTTAAAGATTTTATTTATTTATTCATGAGAGACAGAGAGAGAGAGAGAGGCAGAGGGAAAAGTAGGCTCCCAAGGAGCAGGGAGCCCAATGTGGGACTCGATCCCAGGACCCTGGGATCATGACCTGAGCCGAAGGCAGACGCTTAACCATCTGAGCCACCCAGGCGCCCCTCCTTTCTGATATTTTAGCCTGTCTTATTGAATTGGTTAGGACCTTCACAAAAATGTTAGATAATAGTATAAAGTTGGTCATATTATGTTACTTCTGATAGAATTTACAACACTAGAATTAGCTCCATTTGGTATGTGTACTATCTGTTTGACAAAAATCTCCTCACCAAATAAAGGAAATTTCCTTCCTTACCGGTTTTATAAACTGATATGCATGCATGTGTGTGTGAGAGGGCAGAATTTCAGGGTAAGGGGGAAATGTCATGTTATTTTATTTGAACTTGGCATTTAGACCCATCTCCTTTCCTCTCTTCACTAAGAATAATACAGTACTTTTAAAAAAATGTGTTTAATGAGATGGTCAAAGTCAAGATAGTTCCTTCTTTTTTTTCCTTGTATCTATCTATTCTACCTACAAACCACCTCTGTAAGACTATGTCTATCGGTGCCTGCATTAGCTAATTTGTCTGAGGTGAGTTAAACAATATTTTTTAAAACTAAGTCAACCAGTTTTTCTTTATTAATTTTTAATGGTGCAGAGAAAGTTTACCTTCCTCTTCAAATTCTTTGATCAGCTACATTTATGATTTCTCCATCCTATCCAATTATTATTCTAAGAACTCAGGATTTTCCCCTCTTTGTCTACATCCTGAAAAACTTCTCTGGATTATCCTCCCTATTGTGGAAAGGGTGTATTTTATCTTTTTTTAATGTCATCTGGCATCTTCTTTGTCTTTCTTGTCTCTGTTCCCTACCTTACCAACATTGTTTCCCCACCCACCTTTTCAACTTTTTGAACGCCATCTTTGGACATTAATCAGGAATGGAAGGAAAGAAATTTTGTAAAAGAAGGGCTGCAAAGAAGAGCTCCAGGGTGAGGAATTGAGATGTAGGTGAGATTAACCTATTTTACTAAAATGTCACCACTTACAAAGGTCCTTTCCAGCTTGGATACTTTGATCCTACAATTCTTCTTTGCCTGTTTGTTTTTTGACTCAAAACTCTCTCTTCATGTGACATCTTGTAAGTAGAGCAAATTAAGGAAAATGAGGGGTTTTTTTATTGATAACCAACACAAAGTCCAGATGCTCACATACTGGGGCTCTCCTTACCCTAAGCCCCGACTCCCTTATGCTGTGACCTCTAGGAGGCAGCGCACTGTGCAACTCCCGACAATTTGCAGAATATTGTCAAAAAGCCCTTGGACTGGAGAGGCTCTGAGCGCTCTCCCTGCTCTAATACCCTATGTACCTGCCCTTACCTGTCCCCCCCACCTATCCAAACCATACCACCTTTTGAAGCCCTCCTTCTCCAAACCACACCCCTGACCTCACATGGATATTTTATCTTCCCCTCTGTGCTCTTGCCATGCTGTTCCCTCTACTCCAACTTCCCTTCCTACCTTCCTTGGCCCTGAAAAAGTAGAATTTTCAAGTAATACATTGTATTCCAGTTTGGGGCACAGGACTTCTGAGGGAAAATGGAAAGAAAATTGGGTCCAGATCATAGAAAGTAATACTTGCCTGTGGTAGTCACTTCGGTTTGGAGTAAGAGAAAGAGCCACATACACAAATATCAACCAGCTTGTGGATAAAATGACTCCCCAGTTCCTTTCCAGTCTAGCAGTCCTGCCTTTAATGATGAGGGAAGTGAGTAGGTCTGACAGCAGGGGATGGAAGGACTGGACCAGGCCAGTTTTATTCCTTGGCCTGTGAGCTGCATAGAGTAAAAGCCGCAAAGAGGCAACGTCCACTTAAGCATCTTTCCTTTATCACTGTGATGTGTCTCAGCGGGTCTTCCATCTCTCCACAAGATTGGGGACCCTGAAATCCCCTCGGGTAAGCACTTAGGTGGTAGATGGTGCTTTTGAACTGTTGGCCTCTCCATTTCTCTCTCTGTGCACATGTTTGGACACTCACCTAGCATCTGTAACTTCTTGAAAGCACATCCTCATCCACAATCATTTTCTATTTATAGCAACTTAGTAACGGGAGAAATTATCTTCGTTTTACAAAGGAGGAAATGGAGTGCCTCGCAGGTTAAACACCTGGGGAAGATCAGATACAATAACGAACATTGGTGGCCAAATTGCAACAGAAAAGCCATGAACTGGAAGCCCAGGGGCCAGGGAGACGTGTGCGTCCTCCTATTGCCAAAATGATTCTGCGGGAAGAGCCCCCTCCCTGCCACCGGGCCCACCGCCACGTTGGAGCGAAGCTAGCCCGGGGGGGAAGTCACAGTGATTCCGCATGAAGACCTCCACCTGAAAGAAAATGTTTTTGGACTAATAATCTTTGTTTTTCAAGATGTGGATTTGGGGGGGAAATTGGACATTCTGGATGACTTAGGAGCTGGCACAGTCAGGACAAAGGAGGCTTTCAAAATTGGTTAGAGGCAAATCGGCCAAGAGAATGTGGTAACCAGATTTTGCACATCTACAATGCATTCCTATTTAAGAAAGAGAGGCTTTCTAAATCAGCTTAAAGCAGTACAAGATGGAAATGAAGTTCTGATGCCAAAACTCCAGCCACCACAGTCAGACCAGTCCCCTCAAAATCGGCTGCGCCACGTGTCGGGCTGTCTCTCATCCCTGCCCAGATGCTGTGCCCCACCAGCCAAACTGCGGTTCCCCTTTCACAGGCGGGACTCCGGCACCTTCCAGAAGCTCCACGTTTGGAAGGGGAAGGCAGGGTGTGGTAGGGGGGCTCTGGGAGTACTGGGAGAGGGTGTGGGGCCTGGTCTGTGGGCTCGGAGGCCCTGCTGACGTCACCCCCTCGCCTCCCTCCGGCTCACGCTGGAGCGAGCACACAGAAAACTCCCTTTTGCAGCTGTGCAAACTGTTCTCGCTGAACTGCAATATGCCCACAGCTCCCGACAGCTCTTCCAAATCCCCAGTTTCCCTGGCCATATTCAGAGGGAAATAAAAAACCCATTTCCCAGTTGGCCCTTTTTCAGTCAGACGAAATTAAAATAAAGCTTGAAGTTTAAATGAAATGTTCTTCCAGTTTATGCTCTGGAGTTTCCATGCTCCTTCCACCTCAGCCTGGTTAGGGCACAGCAGGCCAGCTGAGGGCTTTTCTTCCAGTGTTTGCTAAGGAACATCCTGGAAAGTTGACGATAAGGCTGCACTTCTGTCTAATATGCATCTGCTTCAGGCTTCAGACGCGCCTTCTTCCCTCCTAGTGGAACGTGGAACCGTCGGAATCTATTCTAAAGGCAGGTCCTGTAGAGGGAAGGGAGGAGGGCACATCAGATGTGTCCTAGGTCTTTTGGGGGCTCATTGCCCCCAAAGCCCCAGGCATTACACAACTGCCCAGGGTTCCATCTCCCTCTCTGAGAAACCCCAACCAGGAAAGAAGGCCATCTTCCTTGGTGGGAATGAATGTTGGAATCTGTACCTTTCATTGGAAGCTCAGGTAAGAAGGGATAAAACACCTCTCCCAAGCCCCTCTAAACTGTGCTCCGAGAGTTGAACATCCAGAGTGGTGTTAGGGGTGCCTGGGTGGCTCAGTTGGTGAAGCGTGATCCCGGGGTCCTGGGATGGAGTCCCATGTCAAGCCCGATGTCAAGCCCCAAGTCAGGCACCCTGCTCAGCAGGGAGTCTGCTTCTCCCTCTCCCTCTGAACCTCCCCCCTGCTCATGCTCTCGCTCACTCTCTCTGCCTCTCTCAAATGAATAAATAAAAAATCTTTTTAGAAAAAGTGTTGTTAGAGGTTTGGGAGCAGGCGAAATGTGGAGCTGTCTTGGTTTCCTTCTCTTTCAAGTACCCTGTAAATCCCAGTAGTTTGGGATCTATGGAGCTTTCTAGAAATAGAATTACTATGCTTCAAACCCAGATATTCTTAATTTTTTTTAAGTTTTTATTTATTTATTTGAGAGAGCACAGGCAGGAGAAGCAGAGGGAGAGGAAGAGAGAATCTCAAGCAGACTCCACATGGAGCGTGGAGCCCAACGTGGGGCTCAATCTCAGGACCCTGAGATCACGACCTGAGCCAAAACCAAGAGTCAGACGCTTAACCAACTGCACCACCTAGGTGCCCCGCGGATATTCTAACTCAGTAGGAAGGAGTACGGCAGGACCTTAGCATTTATGTAGTTTGAAAAGGTCTACGGTAATCCTCTTGCAGGTGGTTTCATATATTTGCCAATTTTCTCAGCTGGGATGTGTATCAAAACCACCCCTAAGGGCAGAATTCTAAACTCATTAGGGAAAAAATCTTTTAAGTAGAGATCTTCAGAAATACGGGTAAGAGCCAGTTTTAAAAGACTGGAGGATATAAAACCAGGAAGAATTACAGTGTATAGGAATAAATGTCTCATTTGTAGACAAATGGAGTAAGGCCCCCACAACAATAGTCAATGGATAAAATTAATTACACTCTAGCTGCAGAGATAGAGCCCAGCCGGGGCTGGGACAGAATAAGAAGTCTTATCTCCAGAGGTCAGGTAGACGGGTAATATTAGATGCAGCCCCGTACTCAAGGAGCAGGGCTATATGTGGACAAACACAACATGGCTCTAGGAAGGAACATGGATACATAAGCACCAATATTTTGAGCTCTCATTTTTATTGTTCTTAGACACACTGGATATGTTCCAATTGTTAAGATTTTCATTTATTCCTTCACTAAATATTACTGACCAGCTGCTGTTTTCCAGCCATTGGTGCTAGACTCCGGAGGGACAGTGATAATGCCACCAGAATTCTTTTACTGATCATTTCTCTTTTTGCTTTATTTTTACTTGGCCTTAGTTTTTCATTTAGAAAAACTTTCTACGTGGTAGAGAATCTGCTTTCTGCAGCCACTGATTTACACCCTTCGGCTTGGACAAACTCTAAGGAAAGATGTGGCTCCTTTCTCTCAGCAGCTATAGTAGGGGCCAAGGGAGGGCTGTCCCCGAATGGGCCACTTTGGCCTGACTATTATTTTCAGTTTAAAGTAAACAAAACCCAGCAGATGCAGAAAAAGCTCTCTTCTTCGTCCCCAAGTGCCTAAATTTACATGGGAAAAGAGAATCTGAAACAGGAAGAAAGCTATTACCAGAGACTGGCCTTAACTTAAAAGACTTATCTGAATATTAGGGCAACTTTTATTTTCCAAAACATCTTCTTTCACCTTCCTGCCACTGGCCTGTCTTGGCCCTACCCTCTTCTTAGCTCAGACAAGCTTCCTATTGCCTCATTGTTTTTGGAATTCCATGTCTTTATGGAGTCTCATTATGTACACTATTATATCTGATTTTCTCCTGTTAATCTGTCTCATGTCAATTTGATTCTAAGTCCAGCTAAAAGGACATTGAAGGGAAGAGGAAGGTCTTCCTCCCCAGTACTATCAATCATTCTAAGGCAATATTTGGATCAGCTCTGCTTAGATCCCCCAACCACTAGCCCAACCATAGCCGACGATATTTCCCATGTATGGCGGCTCCTTAAAGACCACCGCAGACCCTCCTCGTTAAAACATCTTTCAAGCTCAGCCCCCTGAGTTACACAGCTGAGATTCAACTTGTGCCCAAACTTTCCTCGTAACACTTCTAAAATTTCATTTCTTAGACCTTGCTGAATTGAAAACTGTTGCCTAAGCAATAAAGCTGAGAAAATAGACATATATTACCTAGGTCATACTAGACTACTCACGATGTGACAAATGGAATTTGAGAGTAAAATCCAGATCTTTTTTCATTTACTGTTGGTAATAACGACTCTGGCTTCAACTGTTCAATTACATATTCATATATATTATGTATATAATATATATATATTATAAATATTATAATATTTTATGTTATAAATATAAAATGGCACACCTTCCCTTGGCAACAGTCATGGGAATTCATCCTGGGATGATTGCTGTGGGGTGTGGGATCTCTCCAGCTTGTCCACCTAGCTACCTTACACATTTCTCCTCAGGAATGCATTTGTTCCCCAGCTCGCAGAGCTCCATCTGCCAGGCAGCAGAGACTGACCCAATGGACAACTATGGACCTGCTGCAGATCAAGGGGAATTTTCATACCTGCAGGCTGCCCCTTAATTCCTCATTAGCAAGAGAAAATATGCTCTCTGGATGTTTCCAACATGGTTTTGGTTTTTTTGGTTTGTTTGTTTGTTTTAGTTTTGCTTTTTTTGTTTTTAAGAGAATCAACCAAAATATATTCTCAAACTTTGTGTGTCATTATTTTCTGATAAAAATTCCCATGTCCAGACCCATTTTGAAAGCTCAAAACACAAGAGGAGGAAACTGTAAATTAAGCGGTATCTAAAATATGCTCTTTACACACACACACACACAGTTTACTCTGCAGTCAATTTAAATTTTTATTTATTTTATTTTATCATGTTATGTTAGTTACCACACAATACATCGTTAGTTTTTGATGTAGTGTTTCATGATTCATTGTTTGTGTATAACACCCAGTGCTCCATGCAGTACGTGCCCTCCTTAATACCCATCACCGGGCTAACCCATCCCCCCACCCCCTCCCCTCTAAAACCCTCAATTTGTTTCCCAGAGTCCATAGTAAATTTAAATTTAAGTGACAACCACCAGAGAGGCCAGCAACTGGGCTTCAAGTTTAGGGGCTGAGATAGGGAATCATAACACTGCATCGAGGCTCATCTATAAAGAAGAAAGCAAAAACAAGCAGACATCCCAATGTTATGCCTGTGAGAAAGAAAAGCTTTGGAAAAGAGGGAAAAGGTGAAGTTCACTGACCGCAGCTCTCCGGTGGGACGGTGGTCACAGAACAGAATGCATCCTCTGGCCCATTTTCCTTTCAAACACAGAGATTGCCAGGAAGTGCAGGAGAATATATCTTGCCTCTCCGAGCCCTCTTACGTTAAATTCCTCATCTAAATCGACACAGAAACAGGAGAGATGCAGCCCACTTCATAACTGAGCAGGATTGGATCCTCCTTTCTGAACTAGTAGTGAGAGTGCTCAGTTACGTGAATCTTGGCCAGGTTTTTAAGTATTTGATTTTTTATCATTGTGACATTTACATAGCAATACATGTGCCATTTTAACCCTTTTTAAGTGTACATTTTAGTAGCTTAACACTGAACACTCAATTGTTGTGCACCCATCACCACCGTCCATCTCCAGAACTTTCTCACCTTCCCAAACTGAAGCTCCTTACACAGGAACTGCCCAAATCCCGCCCCCAACCCCTGACCACTGCCCTTGGACTTTCTGCTTCTATGAAATTGCCTACTCTCAGTACCTCATATAAGTAAAAATCACACGTATTTGTCATTTTGTGGCTGTCTTATTTCACTTAGCGTTTTCATATTAAAGCATAAGTCAGAATTTCTACTCCATGGTATGAAGGCTCCACATTTAGTGAGTTTTAAAGAGGGTGGATTATCTTCTCCAGTGATAATACTCAGGACAGCCTTTGTGGTTTCTATCATCTTCTCAACATTAAACATCTGTTTAAAGATGACTTGCTTCCTCTGAGTTTTAAAAATTATATCTGGGTTTTTTTTTCCTTCCTATCTCCCCCTTTCCTTCCTCCCTTTCTCGTCTCTTTCTTCCTCTCTCTCTCCTTTGTAACAGCAGGTGATATGTACTGCTTGTATAATAACTATATAAATACTTATCTCTCCTACCAAATTGTCAATTTCTTGAGAGCAGGAACGAAATCCTGCCTCATGGGAGGCCCTGAGCAAAGCTTGTTTTGTTCAGTAAACAAAGTTGAGTTTGACTCTGATACTCAGAGTAGACAGCTAATTAATGATCCCATCCACAGATTTCTTAAAATCAGCTAAGCAAAACACAGATCCTTATGTCTACCCATGTATTCATTTTCTATGGCTACCATAACAAATTCCCACTAATTCAGTGGCTGAAAACAACACAGATTTATTATCTCACAGTTCTGGAGGTCAGAGGTTCCTTATGGGTCTCCCTGGACTAAAATCAAGGTGTCAGTGGGCTACATTCCTTTCTGGAGGCTCTAGGGGACTGTAAGTTTCCTTCCTCATTCAGCTTTTGGGAGAATTCAGTTCCATGTGGCTGTAGGCTGGAAGGCTCTATGTCTTTGCTGGCTGTCAGCTGGGGGCTGACCTCAGCTCCAAGAGGCTTTCTTCCATCTTTGCACATAGCTCCTTACACTGAAAACCAGCAATAGAACATCAAATCCTTGGGCTGCCATCTCTCCAACCCTTCCTGGACAGTTGCGTCTCTCCCACTGTAGCCTGGAAAGATTCTATGCTTTTAAGGACTCATGTGATTAGATTGGGCCCACCTAAAAAATCAGGCTCAAAGATCATAACCTTATTCACATCTGCTAAGTCCCTTTTGCCATGTGAGGTAACATATCCCCGGGTTCAGGGGATGAGGGCATGGACATCTTTGGGGGCCATTATTCTGCTTACCACAATCTGCAATCATCTACTCCAGACCCTCTTGCTCCTGATCTTCTAATCTTTCTGTCTTTAGCTGGCCAAGTCATTCACCAGTCTCCATGGGTCCATGTATATTCCAACCTCAATCACTTCTTCTGTACAAAATGGATGACCATTTGAACCATCCAAATCTCTGCCCATTGGGATGATTTCCCCTCTGCACTGTCTTTTAAAGCAGCCCTGAATGGGCCTGTAATGCAGCCGCAATTCGTTTCCAGTGTCTACACACATTGACCTGACCCTTTGAGAACAAAGCTCGGGCTTTTTCTTCTTCCATTAGCTGATCTTAAAGGATCCCCTATGCAGCCACAGGTGTGAGCTGAAGGACAGGTACTAGAGTAAGAGTAATGGACGACATGGTGATCTGGGCTACCTACCCGTATCACTGGCTTGCGTTCTAGTGCTACCTGTGGACTGTGCTGGATGTAGCACTTCCATTGTGTGATGGATTACTGCTTCCTCCACCTGATCTTATCACTTGGTAACCTAGACTGTGTGGTCCAAGCATGTAGCCTGGACCCACTACAAAGCCCTTTCCTTCTGGACCCAATGCAGAGCTGGCAGCCCTTCATGTCACCCATTCTACCAGTTACAGCAATACTTCCAGGTGAAGGCTATTCTGCCTCCAGAATCTGAAGTGGCTTATCAGTTGTTGTACTCACTTTTTATTGGCTGGAGGTACAGGAAGTATTTGGTAGTTTGTTGTGCTTTGGAGAGTATGTCCTCCTTGGCCTCTGGCTTTTGGGCAGCTAAAAATTTTACTGATGTAGCATACTCTAGAATCTTCAAAGAATTTATCTTATATTCTCTGGAGTGCCTGAGTCTTACCAGGGCATCCAATGAACTGGCCACTTCATGCTCATTTGGTTTGGTTAATAAGATGCCATCCATAGAGTAAACCAATGTGATGTTCTAGGGGATGTCCAGGTCTTTTCAGACTCTATTTGAAGAGAGAATGGGAGAGTTCACACAGAACTGGAGCAAGATAGTGAACACATACCATTGTATATTCCAAATGAATATGAAGTATCAAACTCTCTTTTCGAGAAGATTGTTAAAGAATATATGACCCGGGGCACCTGGGTGGCTCAGTCGTTGGGCGTCTGCCTTCGGCTCAGGTCATGGTCCCAGGGTCCTAGGATCGAGCCCTGCATCGGGCTCCCTGCTCGGCGGGAAGCCTGCTTCTCCCTCTCCCACTCCCCCTGCTTGTGTTCCCTCTCTGGCTGTCTTTCTCTCTGTCAAATAAATAAAATCTTTAAAAAAAAAAAAAAAAGAATATATGACCCATACCGTGAACATAGGACAATATTGATCTGCTCTAGCTATTGCAGCAGCTGCAACTGGGGCGACTACTCTGTTGAGTTTGTGCCCATCCACTGTCATCCTTCAGGATCCATCTGGTTTCTGCAGGAGGCAGACTGGTGAATTAAATGGAAATAAGATGACCGTTACCTCTATAAGGGGTAAAACAGAAAGGTGGGAGAGGGAAGGTTGATTGATTTGGGAGCTCTCTCCTAGAATATAGAACTAAATAACCTGGAGAAGGCCTCAGGAGATGTTTTAAGCATGATGCTAGGAAGGCCCAACCAAATGAGGCAAAGATGCCAGATACTGCCAAGTCATACTGTGGAAGGGGAATTAAAAGGCTCAGAAAAGAGGGCATGCTACAGTGAATATACTATGTAAAACCAAAAGCCCAATCATGTTATGATTTAACCCTATTTATTGATCTAGTGGCCAGGAGGGAAGAAGGAAAAGATTCTGGAGTGAGGTAGTTGCATGTTGCCTTACAGGAAAGAGACCTCTGCTTCTTCTTCAAGAAAGGCAGGCATATTATTCCTTAGTAGGAAGCAATGGTGCCACTTTTGCAGGCTCAGAAGGTTAGAAGAAATCTGGGGAGTCCATACTGGGTGAGGGAGGGAGGGCACCAACCCAGATGTCCCTATCCCATGTGTCCAAGGCCCATTCTTTTTCAACCAATGCCCTGACCTTGACATAATACACTTTCTTGGTTGGGAGTTTAACCTTCCTTGAAACTCAAATCCTATGTCAAATTCCTGGGGCTGCTTCCCAGCTTTCTCAGCCCTCCCACTTCAGGAGATAATACCTCTTTACATGCTACCAGGAGGGTCTCTCCAACATTCACCATTAGCTTATAATTATCAGTTAGTAACACTCAGCTTTTTGTTATCTTTTTCCAGATCACTAAGCTTACCAATAGCCATTCAGTGCCATTGTCCTTAAAATTATTATTTCCCTCATATTCCTCAAATACCTGATAGATAGCACCACCTAATGAATTCTTTTCCAGCAGTATATCATCCTAATTCATCATTGGCTGAAAGTCTTGGCAATTGCATTGCTACCTAGTACCAGGATTTACCTGTGGCTCACTTACCTCCCAACAGCAACGGGGTCCCCTTTGCCAGGTTAATTCATCTCAGTGCATGACACTGAGGGCTTCTAACTACAGCACTTTTAGTGGCTGGGGTAGTAAAGTACTTCATTCCTGAACACGGCTGGTATATCACAGAGTCTATCAAGTAATCTTAAACCTTACTTACAAATCAAAGCACTTTGATCCAACTTCAGAAGAGCCTATTTCAGGCAAAATCCTTCCCCTGGAAGGCTCTTGAGAAATAAAAGAATGAGAAGGCTCTTGTGAAATAATAAAATAATCTTGTGATCCTTGACCTTCATTTCCTTGGAAAAGCAAAACCCTTTGGAAGATTGTAGCTCATAGGCAAGTTGTTAGTTAATGGTGCTTATTAGTTGGCTACTATGTTCTCTGTCACTCTACTCACCACAAAGGGAGAAAAAAGAAAATCTTACAAGTTTCTAAATGTGTCTTCAAAGAAACAATGTGATTTTTCATCACTGTTGCCAATATTTAGGTTGAGTTTTAGAGTACTAATCCCACTGCTATTAAAGGTTAAAGATTTTTTGTTTTGTTTTGTTTTGTTCCTAAAGGATGTTTCTTAACTTTGGCAAAATTTCCAAATAGTCTGGGATTCATACTGGTAGGTACTCTCGGGCAGGCCAAAGTGTGGATCAAATGTACACTGGCCAGCAGTAGGTCCTGGAGAACATCAGGGACACCATCTATCTTGATTCTTCCATCTTTTCAGAAAAGTAGGGAGTGTATGTGTGATATAGAACTACTTCCTAGGGACTTTCAAAGAGCCAGATGTCAAGTCTAGTGATGCTCCCCTCTCCTTCCATTTGTTCTATTGTTCTCTGATGTATCTTATTGCCGGGACCCTGAGACAAAATGGCCTGCCCGATGACCTGGGACAGGAAAGTAGACAATCTCCTCCAGGGCTGCTTGCAGATACCATGGCCACTCCAGTAGACAGCAACCACCCAGACAAGGCTTGGGAGCTCCTCTCTTCTAAGGATGTTATGGTTTTCCACCAGGTAGATTTGTTCTAATTGGGGAAGGAATTCTGGAGTTGGGAATAATCGTTCTCTATCAAATTGTCATTTGACCATATGGTTAAGTTAACCTGCCTGCTTTTGACGAAATTATTTTTGACCCATTGTTTAAGCTGGATAAGCTTCTCCTAAATAACTTGGACCCATTTCCCCTTGGCTTCCCATTGCCTAATTATATAAACATATAGAAAAAATAATTGTCAAGTCATCCATAAAAATATTGAGTAAGACAAAGATCTCTCTATCCCCACTCCCACTCATCTATTTCCCATCCTCTGATACTACTCAGAACATTCTTGTTAAGAAACAAAGTACTTTATGGAAATATTCAAATTCTAGCTTTAAAGTTATCATGGGTGGAGGAGCTTAAAAAGAGAATGAAGAAAAATCTGACCATATCTGCTTTTAATTTGGGATAGCCTCCGCATAAAATGAGTTAATACATGTAAACACACTTAAATGGCATGTATTGAATGCCTCTTATGTACTAGAAACTGTTCTATTTATTATTTTACATATTGAAACTGTGGCTACTGGCATATTATCATTTCCGCTCTAAGTATATTAAAATGTACCAGGTAATAGGTTGTTTAAAATTCAGTTAACTATAACATAAGTGATTTTATTTACTTAGATGACAATTTGATGCTTTAGCTTCTTGCTGCCTGAAGAGAATGACATTATATTATATAAAAAAAAAATCTAGAAAATTGCTGATTAATAACATGTGCTTAGAAAGTATGCCTAGAAAGAATGTCTAGCCATCATGCCCATCCCTTGGGTTTTCCTAATTCTGGGAAAGAATACTTTACTTACTGCCCTATAGGTATTTGAGACTTGGAGCTAACATCCCTCTCCCCAGAGGGTCTAACTTATACACAAAAGCTATTTTTGTCAGACCAGCTATTTAGGAGAGTCTGAAAGTGGAACAAAAAAGCTGGATGGACCTGTCTGGGATCTATCACCTATAACCGTGGGATCATGCCATTCTACTTGAACTCTGAGCCTTGGTTTATTCATCCATGAAATGGAAATGAAAAAACTTACTTCTCAGGGTCCTTGGAATAATTCAGAGGGAACACAGTATGTAAAGCATGTTAAGAAACGCAGATCTCTTCACTGCTATTGCTGTCACCATTAGCTGGGATTTTTAGGAGAAGTACCAGCATGAATGGTTTCTCATCTGATTCCTCATCCATAAAAATGTGAATAATAATGGCATCTACTCCAATGCCTCTTGTAAGAATTAAACAAATTAATACATGTAATCCCTTAGAATAGTGCTTAGCACATGGTAAGCCCACTATTTAAGTTCAGGTGTTTTTAATTTAAGCTAAATTTCTGCAACCAACTCATAAAGATGTAAACTAGTTTTTTTTTCAAAGGAAAATTTGATTTAGTCAAAAGCATTATATCATCTTTTCCTACTCATTGGCCACAGGTTTCATTCTTTAGAAAAACTTTCCTTATTAGCTGGAAGAAACCAGGTAAGCTGGTTTTATGAAAAAACACCAGCCTTCACTAGTGAGTGGTGGAAGGCTGGACCCCATGTGGCTTTGGGCAAGTCATGCTCTGAGCTTTGGTTTCCCCATCTGACAAATGGGAATAACATTCCTGCCCTGAGCACCTCCCTGAGTGGTTTAAAATCATATGGGATAATAGCTGTGAGGAGACTCTTGTCTCTTGTGTATGGTATTAATGTTCGCAAATAATGCTTGGCTCATCTCAGTCCACAGAGGTGACTCTCAGGCTTCTTACTTGACTGTTGGATTGGATGTGAATGAGGTAGCAATTTGAGGTGCTCTTGGGGTTCACTAAAAGTGATAACTCTAGAGGATAGTGTTCAAGTCACTTAATCGTAACACACAAAATCTTCAAAAAATACCATTGAAGGATGAGTTAACCACTTAATGTAGAAATATTGGACACTAAAGCTTAATAATGCAAAGGATTTTAGGGATTTTGACTGTAATGGGCTGAATTGTGTCCCCCCTCAGATTTGTATGTTGATATGTGAACCTCAAATATATATGAGGTCATTAGGGTGGGCTCTAATCCAATACGACTTCTGTCCTTATAAGAGGAAATTTGGGAACAGACACACATGGAGGGAGGACAATGTGGAAGACACGGGGAGAAGATGGCTGCCTACAAGCCAAAGAATTCCAAGGACTGTCAGCAACACCAGAAGGTAGGAAGGGGCAAGGAAGGATTTTCCCCTTAGAGCCTTCAAAGAGAGCATGGCCCTGCCTATACCTTGATTTTGGACTTCTAGCCTCCAAAACTGTGAGAGATTGCACTTCTCTTGTTTAAGCCTCCTAGAGCGTGGTGCTTTGTTGTGGCAGCTCTGGTAGACTAATACACAGCGTATCACTAACGTTCTTCTAAGAAGTTTTACATTTGTGGAGCCCAGAGTTGACAAGAAGGGGTGGGGATTGAGGAGGAGGGACAGGCTCCACTCTTCTCTTCCTCAACCAATGCAACTCTGTGTTTACCAATATTATAAATCAAACTTCCAAGAAGAGCTTTTTTTTTTTTTTTTTTCTAGTAAAGATTTGTAGTGAAAAAGTTTGGAACCTCGTGCTCTAATGTAACTGAATTTGTCAATACTCCACCTACACCTCAAGGATCCTTCACTGTTTTCCTCTCCAGGGATTCCTGGATGCTTTCACTCCCAACAACCTACATCTGGGTCTTTGGCTGAAGGCACCTCTCACTGGAGCCAAAGCTCACTTTGCCTGCACATAGAGAACTGGAACAGAGGCAGTCCATAATTAGTGACTGACCTACAGGGGTATAAATACTCCAGCTCCTTTGCCTCTGACCAGGACAACTCTGGGATGGGAACTGCGCTGTCTTCAGAACCTCCCCATCAGCCATAGCCTGGTGCCTCACCCTTGTCTGGCCTTTTCCCTTCTCTCTCCTCTTCCTTCTCCTCTACAAATTTTCCCTGGGAACACTTCCTACCAAATCACTTAAATACAGGATTTCTCAACCTTGACGCTGCTAACATTTTAAACTTGATAATTCTTTGCTGTAGGGGCTGCCTTGTGTATTGTAGGATGGTTAGCAGCATCCCCGGGCTCCCAGTAACACATCTCCCATTCTCCTCTCCTCTCTCTATAGTCATGACTATAAAAAATGTACCCAGACAATGTCAAATATCTCCTGGGAGACAAAATTGTCCCATTCAAAAACCACTGTTTGAATATTACAAATGTGGATCCTTGAGTTCTGGGAGTCTGCTAAAGTAGAAAAGAAAGGATTAAAAGCTAACCTTCCTGATTCCCAGGCCACTGGTTATTTCTTTCCATTACACTTGTGTTCCCCAAAACTGATTGTAAGAATCACTGGTGTTGATGCTGGGGGTAGGGGCAGGGCAATTCGTTTTAAATGCAGATTCCTAAGTCCCTTTCCTGAAGAATCTGACTCAGATTCTTCTGAGTCTTCTACCACCCTGGAGGAGGGTGGTAGACTTCAGTGATTCTTTTGATCAAGCCCAGTTTGGAAACTTAAATGCTGATTCTCAGATTGTAATGCGAGAAGGAATCATCATGTGAATGGTATGCATGGTATGCATACAAAATATAAATTCCTGGCCCTTCACTCTGAGATTTTGACCCATTTTAATAATTTTTCCAAGTCTTTCTGATATAGGTGGTCTGAAGCAATTGTTATAACACTTTCCATTAAGTTCTTTGTTAACACACAGAATAGTACCTTTAGACATATGTTAAATGAACTTCTCCCTCAGCTGACGTCAGGTTTCCCAGAAAAATGCACTCATAATATACTTTAACTCTTTGGTATTTATTAATAGTTTGTGTAATGTTAGTCTTCTCTAAATCACAAACTCCATGAACTCAGGACCCACCTCTGTCTTCTATCTGGTTGTATTTCTCAAGTCAGCACTGTGCCTTTCCCAGAGTGATGCTCAGTAAATGTCTGTTGAACAGATGACATTGCATGGTGGGGTATGCAGAAAATGCCCCCCCAAAGATGTCACCATTCTAATCCCCAGGAATTTGAATATGTTCAATATGAATACGAATATGGATGTTACCTGGCAAGGGAGAATTAAAGTTGCAAATACAGTTAAGTTTACTAATTAGCTGACCTTAAAATAAGGGGAGTATCCTGGATTATCCAGGCAGGCCTACTGTAATCACAAAAGTCCTTTAAAGTGGAAGAAAGAGGCTGAAGGGGTCAGAGTCAGAGAGAAATCTGAAATGCTACACTGCTGGCTTTGAAAATGGAGGGAGGGGCCGTGAGCCAAGGCAGCCCCTAGAAGGTAGGAAAGACAAAAAATGGATTCTCCTTTAGAGCCTCCAGGATGAACAGAGCCCTACAGACACCTTGAGTTTAGCTCAGTGAAACCCATTTCAGACTTCTGACCTCTAGAACTGTAAGACAATATATCTGTGTGAAGCCACTAAATTTTTGGTGATTTATTACCAGCAGTAATAGGAAACTAACCTAGAAGATAATGGAAATATTAGGTCCTGGTAGCATTTATTTATTTTTATTTATTTTTTAATGTCTTGATTTTTCAAAAAAGATTTTATTTATTTATTTTAGAGAGAGAGAGTGTGAGCAGAGGAAGAGGGAGAGAGACAATCTCAAGCAGAAGCCCACTCATCGTGGAACCCCATGTGGGGCTCAATCTCACTACCCATGAGATCATGACCTGAGCCAAAACCAAGAGTTGTTCACCAGCCGACTGAGCCACCCAGGACCCCTTGATTTTTTTCTTAAGTAGACTCCATGCTGAGCATGAAGCCCAATGTGGGGCTTGAACTCATGACCCTGAGATCAAGACCTGAGCTGAGACCAAGTCAGATACTTAACTGACTGAGCCCCCCAGGCACCCGGGTAGCATTTATTAAACACCACCCCTCCAGGCACTTTACCACTATCCTTCCTTGTCCTTATAAGAAGGTATCATCCTACTTTGCAGATGTAGCACCAAGAGGCTCAGAATGGTTATTAATGCCTTTAGCACCTGGGACAGCTGGGCTGGGCTGCAGACCTCTCAGATCTACACTCTTTGATTACCAGTACTGTTCAAAGTGTGGCACCCAGTTCTGACTGATCCATGTCAAATAAATACAGATATTGTGACTGTGTGTTCAGAAACTTTTTATACTAGTTTTCTTTTATTAAAAAAAAGATTTATTTTATTTATTTTAGAGAAAAAGAGAGAGAGAGCAAGAGCCAGGGGAGGGGCAGAGGGAGAGAATCTCAAGCAGACTCCCCAGTGAGCACGGAGCCCCACACGGGGCTCGATCTCATGACCCTGAGATCATGACCTGAGCCAAAATCAAGAGTCGGACACTTAACCGACTGAGCCACTCAGGTGCCCTTAGTTCTTTTCTTTTTAAAAGTAATTTTGAAATGTAATTTTATGTCTGTTGACTATAGTAATAAAGGAGTGGGGTCTCATTTTATATGTCTTTTTAATTTTATTTTTATTAATTTATTCTTACTGTTTTTTGTAAAAATATCAATTCCCCATGGCTTAGAGGGGGGTAAAAAAATCTGGTTCCAAATCTCAGGAGCTTTGAGAAGCAATGCACAGACCAAAATGTTGAGATTTGGGCTTGGGATGGGTCCTTGACTCTAGCCTTCCTAGTCCCCACAAAGTGATGAGAGTGTGGAGCCTGGCCCAGGGCTCAGGGCCTTCCTGGGCAGGGTCTGGTGAGCAGAACGCAGCCTGGTCATTAGAAATGGTCTTTTCCCTGGGCGCAAAGCTTTCCCAGTTTGGCTTCCCAGTCATACCCCGAGCTTTATCATTTCCACCTTCTCCTTTTAATTTCAATAAAGGATTTTCAAGTTTAACTTTTTCTTCTCTTTCTTTGGTCAAAAAAAATTTTTTTTTTTGTGAGAGTGCATGCCCCCCACATATTTCACATGGCCTGCATTTTTATGAATCCAAGAATAAATGTATTTTTGGCTAACAACTAGGAAGTATTTTTAGACTCCTAGGGCTGTATTTTTGTCTTTTGCAGAGCATAATGTGAAGCAGATGCGGTTGCATGCAACACTCTCATTCTGCACCCGGTTTCAGATGTTCTGCCAGCACACTGCACCCCCTGAGAAATACATTAACACTTTAATAAAAACTGATCTGATCTGAAGTAGCTCAACTTAGGGGGCTGCACTAGCCAAAGGACAAGGAGCTGAGATCTTGCCTATTTCTTCAAACTGCTTTGGGTTAGCTGCGTTTTGACCTTTGCTTTGCAGGGGAGAGGGCTTTTGCAGTGGAAATGTTCAGCAAGCAAGTCAAGGAGAGCACAGAGGGTGGTGGGAGTAGGGGTGAGGCCAGAAGAGACTACTGAGGGTAGATGAGAACACCCCCAAACTAATCACTGTTTCCTGCTGCGACTCCCAGTTCCATGACAGAGCAAGACCATGTCCTAGCAGAACCTACATAACAGAAAGAACCCTACCAACCTATCCCCCTCACAGAATCTTCCACTTATCAACAGATCTGAAAGCAACCTCTGCCATCATCTACTTCAACATCCTTCTACAGTCACGCTCAAGGCCAACATTCGGGTCTAGCCTTGCTTGGTACCATTACCACCTATGAGTAGGTTTCATGAACAAAATCAATACCCAGAGAAGGTAAATCTCTTGTCCAAGACGACAGAGGTCAGAGGATAACACTCATTTCTGTACAGTCCAGCAGGCTTGCTGTCAGGACCAATACAGAACCCTTAGAATGTTCCTGGTGTGAATTCAGACTGGGGACACATTTTTTCTCCCTGCTAGCTGAGGGTGAACCTTAAAATATGCCAGCGATGATGTATGGTGATTAACATAATAAAAAAAAAAATACGCCAGCGGCGTTTCACTTGCTCTGCAAACAGGAATTCTACACATTTTATATCAAGAGATCCCGGATCCCAGTAGATGAGAAAGGTTCATATGGCCAGAAGGGCTAAGCCCCTGTGAGCATTTTGAGTTATCTTATTTCACTGTAGAGAGTGAAGGCAAGGTGGTGGAGGGTTGGCCATGGTTAAAATACTTCAAGGCAGAAGGTTATTTCAACTCTTCTATGATTGGAGCTAGGTAGGCATATTTGCTCAATCCCAAGAAAATAAAGAGTAAAAGTTAAGACCAATATTAAAAAAATCTGGCAGGTGTTCCAGATTTAAGTCCCTATTCGAATCAAAATTAAGGAAATATCTACAGCTTTCTATGGCTAGAAACCCAAGTCTTCTCTTCTCTGAAAAATCTTTTGAGGTTTGGGAATAGCACCAGGGAGAATAACTGGAATGTAATTGGGATGTTGGCCTGTCCATATCTGACCGGGAAGATGACCAGCCTGCAACAGTGGCCACGAGATTCACCTCACAGACGGGCAGCCTGAACCGTGAATGAACGCTGGGATATAGCTCGAAGAGCTGGCCACTGTGGGAGGACATGATGGGGCAAGTGAAAAGCCTTTTCAGAGCCTTGTTTTCTTCACATGGAAGAGACAGTGATGATACTTCCCTCACAGAATCGTTCTTACTCGGCTGATTGACAGTATAGATGAATATTTAATAATAACGGTTAACATTTTCCTAACCCCTACTAAGTGCTAAGGCACGGTCCTGGGGTGGTTGGTTTGTTAGATTTTACTCTAACTTATGTCAGAAGCAACTTTGGGCAAATTATTTATCCTTTGTCCTTTTAGTCTTTCTTTATTCTTTATGGAGAACAAACCTCTGGAAATGAATAATTTTACCTACCTCACAAAGTCATTGTGAAGATTCAAGAAGTTAATCCATGGACATGCTCATTCAAGTGTACGACCTGGTACATCCTTAGTGATTATGAGCTATTGGGACCCACTATAGCATTCTGCCTGAGCCGAGCCACATGGAAAGTCCTGGTGTGGGTGCTCTGGTCTGTCATTAAACTAGGTGGATGTGTTTGTAATCTCCACACAAGGGTTCATGCAAGATCCAAAGAGCAGGTGACTTAACACTGATCCATGTTCGCATTGACCAGAGCCGGCTCTGATCTTGAGAGCAGGTTTGTCTCCACAGGGCACCCCTAGCCCGAACACCAAGGCCCGGCTCAGCGGCCCACAAAATGCTCTGTGGGAGAGGTGCAGCTCTCCCCGCCTGCCTTTTCCTGCGTCTGCCCTGTGGAGGGGCACGGAGGGACCAGAGGTCTGCTGGCGGCCCTGGGGCTGGGCCTCTGAGTCTGACAGGGAACACCAACCAAAGGAGGTGTACTGAAGGGAGCCTGGGGCACGTCGCCGCACACAGGCTCACTTGGGGTGGGCAGAAGGAAGGGAACTGAAGAGACAATAACTTTGTGAAGAAGTAAGCTTCTATTAAAGGACACTCCTTGGTCATTCTTTTTAGTTCCTTGCCAGTTTATTTATTTTGGTTTAGTTTAGTTCCTTGCTAGTTTGTTTATTTATTTTTTTTAGTTCCTTGCCAGTTTAAAAAAGATGTGTGTGTATGGTGTACAGTATGAGTGTCTGTGTGTGTGTGTAGTGTGCGCGCCGTGTACAGCGTGTGTGTGTGTGCGTGAATATATGTGTACGTGTGTACGTATACAGTACATATGGTCTATCCCCAGAGGAAGCCGAATGACAACATCCATCAAACTAACTTTGTCGGGACCTTTCACCATGGATTTTCTGAAAGGATCTGTATTTTAAATACTGTGGGTCAAAACATATTTTCTGAACTGGTCAACAGGATATGTGGTCTCAGTGTTTAATGTCATGTGTCATTAAGATTTCATCATTTTCCCAGCTTTCCCTAAAATACTCAAAAGTCCCCACACCCATCCTCTATAATCTCTCAGTTAAAGTTTATCAAAAAAGATATTTTTGCCCTCCCCAAAACATATTTCTTAAGGCCTTTTTATGCATTCCGCTTTGGTTCTGGCAGCGTTGTCCTTTTTTTTTCTTTTTGCCGGAGATTTCATGCAACTGATAAGAAAGCCAAAATGGCAGGATTGGGGGGGGGGAGGGGGGGGGGGGGAGTCCAAGGAGGAAGGGAGAGGTGGATTATCTTTCAAAAATAAAACATTTCTCCTTTTCCATTCTGAGACGTGAAGCTTAACTTAAAAGCTATCTCTGGTTTTGCAAGGCTGGTCCCTAGCAGGAGACAGTTAGGTGATTGTTCTCCCTGGATAATTTGTAACCATAAAATAACAAGCCTTAGAATTGTCTCCATTCTTTTGCTACTCAAAGTGAAGTCAGAGGGCCAGCAGCCTTAGCAACATCCGGAAGCTTGTTAGAAATGCAGAATCTCAGACTCTGACTCATCCCCATTGAAAAGAATCTACATTTCAACAGGATTCCCAGGTGACAGTAGCACAACATTGGAGAAGCTCTGGTCTAGAGAACATCCCACTTCACGGATGTGGAAAGCGAGGCCCAGGAAGGGTGTGACCTAGCGATCTTCCTTAGAGGTAAGGGTGCCAAAAGGGCTTTATTTCCCTGTAATTGAACCTGGCTTTTGTGTCCCAACTTCTGCTCTATAGAAGAAATCTTATTCTTGCCCAGTCAGGGTAACTTGGCAGTTCTGGATTTTCTCAGTCTTATTTGAGTAAGCAGTCAATGCAAGATGGTCCCTCACTCTTTTACCCTGTCCTTCTATGCAGGGGTGGCCCAGTGCCCAGGGGTCTCATTTTCAGTTCTGGAATCGGAGGGGCAAGGCAGGATTGCAATGGACAGTTGTGCCATCTGCCCTTCCTAAGGTGCCTGGATCCAGAGGAAAAATTCTTCACCTCTCCAAATTAGAGCCCTTCGTGGGGCAGCTTCAGTGTGAAAGAAGGACACGTGTTACTAATTCACACAAAGGCTCCGGAACAGACAGCCTAGCAGAGGTCCAGGGGCAGGGCTTGCTCCACAGAACAGCTCACTTGTGTGTCAGCTGAATAGGCTTGCAAGGACCAGATGACTAATCAGAGAAGCTGTGAGGCTTGTATAAAACTCAACTTGAGAGCATTTTTAAATCTTAGGGCTAGAGAATTTCTAGATATGAGAGAATGTTATTTCCTCTTTGGATTTTGCATTTCGTTGCTTCTTAAGACACCCATGTCTTTTTTTAAGGGACTTCAATCAAGTGATAATCCTGAGTAAGAATGTCAATCTCTTTGGGCAGATAGAAGAATTAGGATATTTATAACTTGACCTTAAGAGGGTAGAGGTCATCTCCTTGAAGTAATGATGTTCACTATATAGCAACTATAAATAGAGCTAAATACATCCCACCAGGAGCTCATGCCGCTGGCCAAACCCTGGTTTGGTTTGAGGCAACCACACACAAGCTGAGAAAGTGAGCCCTAAATAGGGTTGGGGGTGAGAGAGCAGTTTCCTCAGTTGAACTGAGAAGATTTGGAATTACATATAAAACTGTTCAAGGACTCTCAGCAATAATGTTGATATTTTACATTAAGGTAATTGAAAATATTTTCTATTCCATGTGCTTATCATGTTTAAGGGAACTAGCCCTATTAGAATAATAGGTCAGCCTTATAACTCCAATTTGGGATGTATAATTAAGTATTGATTTTAATTTGTTATTTTTAAGTAAAAATCTTACTGTTCCATATACTCCTAGAACAGTTACGACCCAACTTTGACTCACCATACGGAAGTTTAAGTAATTCATATAAATCAAATCAATTTCTCTTGGGAAGTTAAAAACCTTGAAGTGGAAATAAAATGGAACTAAACATATTCAAATATAAACGTCACTGGAGATATTTGAATTTTTTGAATATTTGTAAATGAAACCAAATATTAAGCAAAGCAATTGTCCAATCAGGGTATCTTGGCAGGGACCCAAAAGCAATTGCCCAAATAATATTTGCAAGACTAGCAAACTTTATTTACAAGCTATACTTAAAAGCTATGGGTAGAACCAGGTTTTTAAATTTGTAAACTTAATAAATCAGATGTTAATTTAAAAATAACAGAGCAAACCTCTGAATAGTGTTGTCTCTGTAAAACTCACAGTTAGGCACTAAAAACTCAGAATTATCAAGGAACTGACCTCCATTGCTAAGGTTTTTGGTTCTACTGGGAGAGAGCCACACCCCCGGACTCCAGGAGACACTTCCTGAGAGAACTGTCTGTGCTCTATAAGTGGGGTGGGCAGGATTGCCTATGGCTGCCCTCGGCCCACATTCCTGATGCCTCATTCCGCCTTTCTAGTTCTACCACTCAGGTGGTCAGAGCTTCTCTATAGGACCAGCAGCAAGGCCCAGGTCCTCTCTGCCCTGGCATCCTCCTGTCCTGGGTCTCTTTCTCTCACTTCACTTCCTGGGCTTTACCTCAGAAGAGAGGAGGATTCTCACCACCTTTCTCAGGGAGTCACATGCATAGCTCCCTCTATACCTCTTCTCCCCTCCATGAAAAACTTCTCCCTCAGAAAGACAGAAATCTTGCTCTCTATCTAGTCTCTTTCAATCTATTGTTTTATGCCTCATGCTCTTCCCTCAGGTTCTGGGCAGTGACAGAGTTAATTTTCCAAAATGGTGGCACCAATATCTTTCATTTCACGTGCTCGTCTTCTACGTGATCTTCCTCCTCCTTCATCAACAGGTGGAGTCTAACTCTCCCCTCTTTGAATTTGGGTGCGTTAGGGATGTGTTTTTATAATAGAGTACAGTGACTTTGGATAATTTCTCAAGCTAAGTCATAAATGGTGATACAAATTTTGCCTTGTTCACAGAAGCCCACATGCACTTGAGGTCCTGAGCTGCCCTGTTAGAAGCCCGAGTTCCTGGAGCCAAGCCACATGGAAAGTTCAGTGTAGGTGCTCTGGTGTTCAAGTCTTCCCAACTGTATGTTTGCTAGGTCTGCCATGACAAAGTACCACAGATTGAGTGCCTTGAGCAAAAGAAATGTATTTTCTCACAGTTCTGGAGGCCAGAAACCTCCAGATCTTGTCTGAGATCAAGGTGTCAGCAGGGTTGATTTCTTCTGAGGGTCCTGAGGGAAGGATATATTCTAGGCCTTGCTCTTTGGCTTATAGACATCTATCTTCTCCCTAAGTCTTCACTCCATACATGTCTGTGTTCAAAATTCCCTCTTCCTATAAGGATACCAGTCCTATTGGATTAGGGCTCACCCTAGTGATCTCATTTTAACTTAATTACCTCTGTAAAGACCCTATCTCTAAATACGGTCGTATTCTGACATACTGAGGATAAGAACTTCAACATATGAATTTTGAAGAGGACACAATTCAGTCCATAACAGAGCCAATGAACATAATATAATAATTATCATTTAATGCCATTAAATTTGGGATATTTTGTTATTCAGCAATAGTTGGGCCTTGGTATTTAAGGAAAATTTTGAATATTCAGATTCAGAAAGTGTCTGTCTTTTCAAGCACCCTTAGCACTCATGTCTGCTATGAGTTTAAAACATTCACTGAGAAACCCAATTGACTCTTTTGTTCTGCATTTACTCCCATTGACTCTATGGGACATCAGGAAAACATATACTAACAGAGAACTTATATTATCTCAAAAGAATGTCTGGCTACATATTTACACGTCAACGTTCATGGAGCTTCCACTACTAGACAGATATTACTAAGTGGTCAACAAAACGTAAGAGGTCTCTGCTCTAGCAGACTTACTTTCCAGTGGGAAAGATAGACAAAATTAATGACTAAATGAGTATAAAAGGGCTGAGGAGTGGTACGTGGTGTTATGGGAGCATGTTATAGGGGTTTGACCTTGTCTAGTGATTAGGGAAGACTGACACTATGTTGGGAAGGAAAATGGCCCAAATGCAGGATGGAAATAAGGCCATTGCAACTGGAGCCCAGAAAGAACCCATTCTTCAGGGAAGATGGGCAAGACTCAAACCACTGTAGGAACTTGCAGGCCATCCAAAGCAGCAGGGGAGGGAAGAGAGGTGGTGGTAATGTGATCAGGGTACACTGTATGCATTTGGAGTCACTCTTGTAGAATATGGAGAATGGATTGGAGAAAGGGAAAGTGGGATGGGCAATTCAGTTAAAGCCTTTACTCAAGATAAGAAATGAAATAGTCACAGTAAGAGATTATGTATTTTCCTCTCGGGTGGCAGTAGTGATGGGAAAAAAAATGGACAGATTAAAAAATATAAATCTGGGAAGCAAAAAATATAAATAAAAAAATAAAATGATATAAAAATTTAAATACAAATAATAAATAAATATATATAAATAAATATAAATATATAAAAATAAATATAAATATAAAATAAATAAGACTTCGTGAAGGATCAGCTCTGGTTGGTATAGGAAAGGGAGCTAGTCAAGAACGACTTTTGCCTTTCTGCTTTCTCATGTGGGTGGATGGTGGTGCCATTTGATAAGATAGAGGCTTCTGGACCAGGTTTTGGGAGGAGGATCATCAGCTTAGTCCAGAACTAGACTGCCCCACGGGTAGCTCCTAGGCCACGTGTGGCTATTTAAATTAAACTCAATTTAATTTAAAGAGAATTAGAACTTCGGCTCCTCCATTGCAAGTGCCACATCTCAAGAGTTCCATAGTCACGTGTGGCTATTGACGACCATATTGGACCATGCAGAGATCGAATAGTTCCTTCATCATAGAAAGTTCTAGTGGACCCCACTGGTCCAGAGAGATTGAGTTTGAGATGCTTTTGGGACATCCAGAGGAGCTGTCAAGGCAGCTAGCTGATTATATTACTTTGGAGCTCAGAAGAGAATGGTAGCTAGAAACCTAAATTCCACCCACACCTTTTATCAAATATTCACTAAGACCTTAGTATGTTTTATTCAATGCTCTGTCCCAGTGCCTAGAATAATACCTGCCACAAAGTCTAGCAGAGCTTCTCACTAGTAAGGGTGAATAGATAACAAACAAATATAGAATTTCCTGGGTGGTACCATGTGCTAAGAAGAAAATTAAAGCAGAGTAAGTGGGTAAAAGGGTGAGGAGGGGTGTGGAGCTCTTTTAGTTCCAGTGGTCAGGGGAGTTCTCTCTGATAAGGTGACATTTGAACAGAGACTTAGAAGTGAGATATGCTCAAGGCATAAAGAGGCAGGAGGGTGCTTGTGGTTCATGTGCCTACGGGTGGTATTTGAAGCCTTGGGCATGAGTGGGATGTCCTAGGAGAGAACCTACTGGGTGGGTAAGAAAGGCCAAAACTGCAGAGAAGACAGAAGAGGCAGGGGGGAAACAGAAGAAACTTGGGACATAGAAGCCAAGGATGGAGAATATTCTGAGAGGCAAGGTGTGGCAACCACCTCTGATGGTCTACTGTAGACTAAAAAGATCCCAGGTCGGCTGGCTCACACGGAGCCATTGGTGGTTTTGGCCACTGTTGCTTTGTTGGAGTGTGTGTGTGTGATGTGTGTGTGTGATGTGTGTGTGTGTGTGTGTGTGTGTGTGTGTGTGTGTGTGACTCCAGACTGGAACAGGTGGAGGAATGTGTGGTAGGTGAGGAAAGGCCGAACTGAGTCCAGACAATTTTGGAAGAAGCAGAGACATGAACATAGGGAAGAGGGACAGGAGCTCCTGGGGCTCCAAGCAGAGTGTCCGGACCAGATACAAGCTGTGTCCTTCACCTTCTATCACAACGCAGCATCTGTTTCAAGTTAGAACACGAGTCAGTAGGGCCAAGGCGGGGGGGGGGGGGGGGGGGGGGGTCCTGCTAAGTTAGAAAAAAAAAGCAGTAATGGAAAATGTTGAAATGTTGCCCAGAGGGCAGAGGAAGCAAGGACTAGGGGTCAGCTGAGATGCTGGACATTTTTGGATTCTTTGTCATTCATTCAACAACTCACTGGCAGAGAGTATCTAAGTGCATCCTAGAACAAACAAAAGTAGTAGTGGTACTTCCTGAGCCTTACTATGTGCCCGGCTCTGTTCTCAGCCCTGTGGGGCGGATGCTGTCATGCATCCTTTTTACAGACCAGAAGACTTGGGTGCAGAGAGGTTAGCAGCTCGCCCAAGTTCCCACAGCACAGAAGCTGGGAAGCTGGGCTTCGAACCCCATTGAGAACAAGGTGCTACGAGGACACATCAAGGGACAGCTACCATCCATTCACATGCTCAGCAAGCACTCATTAAGCACCTACTGTAGCTGAGTTCTGGGAAAGCAAGAATAAATGGAGCATGGCTCCTGCCCTCCTATGGCTTAGGGTTTGGGGAAAAGGACCTCAAGCAGGCGCCACGCTCCAGGGTGATAAATGTTGTGGAGGGGAGCACACAGCGTGGAGTGCCCCAGCCGGCTCTCAGTGATCAGGGAAGGCTTTTCCAGGGACGAGGACGATAAACTGAACTCAGGAAGTGGCCACAGTCGGCTTACTAGCGGGGCTGTGTAAAGGGAAAGTAACAAGAGCCCCACCCAGGCCGACAGAGCAACGTGGGCTACGGCTGGAGGGGGAGGGAGAGCGAACAGTCCAGAGCTCAGATGCCCCGGAAGGAGATTAGGCATTTGCAATTCCGGCCCAGCTAGTGGCTGGGAGGCACTGAGGGTGACAGGTGGTCCGGTTATTAGGCGGAGGATTTGCCGCACTGGAGGAAGTGAATGAGTCTAAAGACAGACATTGACCTGCTTCACGGTGACAAAGATTCGCTCCTTGGCCAAACTCTAGGTAGGCTCCTATGAGCCCTCTTCTCAAGTGGGTCTCAGCCTTGGCCTCTAAAGACTTGAACAGACACTAACTCAGTTTCTAACAGCTCAAGTCCACATCCCTGGGATGACCTCAGTCCCCTTCAAGTGCTCGCCAAAGAGAAAACTCAAGGCTGACAGGAGCATTGACCATTTGTTCCAGCCGAAACCTGACCACCCTGTCTCAGAGCGTTTCCTCAGAAGGGCTCGCCCTTGTAAATCCTCCCACTGTCCCTTTGAGGTAGACATGTATCTCACACAACTTAGGAGTATCTTCTCAAGGGCCTAAAAGGCTTTCCTTGAAGTGTGATCATCAGGATGGATACGGCCTCTGCCTCCCAGTCTTGGTGGGAGGGCAGACTCCTAACTTTGATCACTGCAAGCTAACAGACCAGCTGACCTAATCCCATTTACACTGACCAACCCTTTGTAAGTTTTCAGTTCCCTTCAGCCCGCCTCACCCCTCCCTATCCCCCATTCTCTCCCTAAAAAGCCCAGTCACCTCTGTATACATCAAGTCAAGCTGAGGTCACACTAGACTCTCTTCCCTCCTGCAGGAGTGAGTGCTCGTTAAAATCTGTCCTCATCACTTTAACTAGTGTCTGGTTTTGTTTATCTCTGACAACAGTTCAGCTTGAAACCAGATAAGAAGCTACCAAACTCACTGGGCAGAATAACTTTAACCTGTGTTTGGCCACAAACACACAAACCGTGAGGCCTGATGCACAGAGGCCCATGCAGCCTGGACCCTTCACAAAGCTCTTTCCACCTCCTTGGCCTGACATGGCCAGTTATACCTCTCTGCAGAACAAGAAACTGCTGACTCACTGAAAACAGAGCGCGTTTATAAACAGGAAGCTGAGTGTGTGACCACAGACATTCAGCATCTGATAGCAATTGCTGAATGTGGCAAAAAAAAAAAAAAAAAGTTTGAATTAAAAAAAAAAATCTGTGCCACTAAATTAGAACCATCTAGCTCATGGAAATACAATCTTGCTATTGATCATTTATTAAATACTTAAATAAGGGTAGTTCTTATTTGGTCAGACCAAGCTGGTGAGTCAGGCAGACTGCAAATATTGATTGAATCCCTTGGAGCGTGTGGTTTCTCCTTTTTTCTTTCTCCTCCCTCCCCAGGCAGAGCAGAAAGGCTCCTTGGTGAGTTTCATGGCCGTACAGACGGCTTCTGTGTTCCCTTTGTGTTCTGGCGGTCCGCCTTGTCCACACAGGGGCTCTGTGCTATGGCAAGCACGGTCTCCACCAGCACAAACACTGGCAGCTTCCAAGCCGCTGTGCAGGGACACCTACGACCCGCTGCGTGGCTGGTGCTGGTTGCCATGCAGACTTGCTGGGATCAAGCAGAGCAAAGAGTGTCAGAGGACCTGCGCTCCCCCTGCTCTCAACAGCAACGGGGCCTTTTATTTCCCTCGTGTTCCCCGGTGGTGGTTGCTGGGTTGGGGTGGGGGTGGGTGCTGGTTTCAAGCATACTGACCCAAGAAGGTGGGATTCCATGGCCAAGGAAAGAACCAGTAACTACCCCTAAAAGATTTTCTGGGAACCAGCCCCACTGCCACATCTGTCATCAGGGCCAAGGTGCCCGAGCAAAGTTTGGCATCTCTCTGCTTCTCGTCTGTGAAGTCAGGTTGTGGATAATAGCAGCACAGTGCCTGGTACATAGAAAGTTCTGCATAGGGAGTAGCTAGGGGCTTTATGTGCACAGTTTTGTTTAACGGGACCAATCACCTTAGGAGATAAGCATTGGCAGCCCTGTTGCATAAATTCGTAACACCCGAGTGAATCAGTGAATGGCCAGTTGGGGATTATGGCCCCGGGGGGCCTGGTTTCAGAGCCCAGCCATTTGCCTTACTTGTCGCTGAAGTTTTATGTCCCTTACTTTATATTTGTACTGTACTTAGAAGTCCTGATCTTCAACTTTGCCCTACAAAGAACCCTCATCTGGTAGTTCGTCAGCTTCCCACAGACCACTTCCCACTTGCTCTTCTATCATTTGCAAAGAAGACGCTGTGTTGAAACTCACAAGTAGTAGTGGTTGTGTCGCTCGGACAACGTGTTAATATTGACAATAATAACTAGCTTGTATAGGGTATTCCTTGTGTGCTAAGCGGGATGTGATATTAGCTCCATTCTACAGGTAAGGAATGTCGGTGCTCAGAGAAGCTAACTTGGATTTCCGTGCAAGCCGGGCGACTCCAGATCCCCAGCTCTCAGCCATTTCGCTGCACTAGGAACGAGCCCTGCTTAGAACACCGGGGTTTAGGTTCTATAAAGGAGCAGCCTGCTGCTTCTGCTGTTGTATTAAAGCCTGAAGAAAGGACTCCTTGAGCCATGATAGCTACCACCGCGAAGGCTGGATTGCCAAAAGCAGAGCCCAACACAGGTCCCTGTACAAGTGATTATAAAGGAAGTGTGTCTGTGGGGAGTCCATGAAATGTAGGGGAAACGGGACAGGAAGCAAAGGTGAGTCAGTGGAAGTCCTGAGGGGAACAGGTGCAGGACTGCTATGGGTCGTGTGTGGGGAGAGAACCTCAGGGGCTGCGGCATCTACTTGTTATCAGGATTTAGCTCTGCTGAATCACAGCAAACCCCATCTCCCAGAAACAACAAGAGTGTCTCTCTCCTGGGGCACCTGGGTGGTTCAGTTGGTTAAGCGTCTGACCCTTGATTTCGGCTCTCATCATGATCTCAGGGTCGTGGATCGAGCCCCATGTTGGGCTCCAGGCTCAGCAGGGAGTCTGCTTGGGATGCTCTCTCTTCCCTCTCCCTCTGCTCCTCCCCGCCAGGGCACACACACTCTCTCAACTAAATCTTAAAAAACAAAAAAAACCCTCTTTCCTGTAGACTCAAGATAAGCAGTCTGAGACCACAAGGTGCTCTAGCAGAGGCTGGCAAACCAGGCTTTGCATGAAAACTGACCTGCTGCCCATTTTGTAAGCCCGTGAGCTAAGAATTGCTTTATATTTTTTAATGGTTGAAAATAAATCAAAAGAAGTGTAAGATTTCATGACATATGAAAATGATAAGAGATTCCATTTCACTGTCCGTAAACAAAAGTTTATTGGAACACATATTGGAACGTATTGGAACTCATTCATTGCATATTATCTGTGGCTATTTCCCCTCTAACATGACATTGTTGACTAGCTGGGACAGAGACCATATAGTCTGCCAAGCTGGAGATATTTATCATCTTTCCCTTTACAGAAACATTTTGCTGACCCCTGTTCTACAGTATTAGGGAACCAGAATCCTTCTGTTTTGTTGCTCTGCCATCCTCAGCATGTGCTATCGCCTCATGGCCTAAGATGGTTACTTAAGCTCCAGCCACTGTGTCTGCATTCCAGCCAGTGCAAAAGAGAACAAAGAAGAGTTCACTTCCCCACTTGAAGAAAACTTCTGAGAAAATTTGTCTTCTACTTTAGTAGAAGTTAGTCTCCTCACCATACCTAGCTACACAACCTTATTCCAAGAGGCTATGAGCCCAGTAAAAAATGTGGGATCCATTATTAAAGAAAAAAGAGGAAAATGAATGTCAGGGACAATTGACAATTCTGCCTCACCTTAAGACGGTTTTGAAACAAGGAAATTTGAATGAGTGGTATATAATTCTACAAGGCACAAGGAAAACTAAATTGCTCTTTTTACATTTAAATAATATTTCTTCTCTCCAGTCTAAATTTCAGCTATCTTAGTCCTTACCAGAGCACAGCAAATTAATTATATTTCTTATTATAAATCACAATATCACAGTAGGCCAATGAGTAAATAAACTGATTTATGAATGAAAGGTAAAATGAACAAACTAGATCTATATATACCAATATGAATAAATGTCAAAGCATGTTGATAAGAACAGTAAGTTACAAAAAGAAATGTACCATATGGTTTCTAATGTTTATATAAATATTTAATGCATACAAAAAATAGTATGTATCATTTATGGATATATCTATATAATAAAAATTTAAACATATGTAAGTGGTCAGGATCACGGTTGCCCCTAGGGAGAGAGGTAAGGAGGGAATGAGGGTGCTCTGTCTGCACTTAATGTTTTCTTTCTTAAAAAGAGAGATAATTGATTCTGAAGCAAATAAAGCAAAATATTCACATCTGTTAATATGGGAGGTCAGTCCATGAGTATCTGTTAATATTTCCAGGGCTTGGCTGTATATTTGAAATGTCATCATTTAACATTTAAAAATTTTTTTAAAAAAATAAGGCAATATCATTGTTCTTGTGCACAGGAAAAAGATTTTCATTTAATTACAGCGTTTTAAGTTCATCCAGAGTGTGTAAATACCGCAGATATTACATTACTAATTTTATTATAATATAGTGTATCGAATACCTCCTTTCATGTGTATTTCTAAAACTATCCTCAACACATTTCCCTATAATTCTTTTCCGTGAACAGTCACAAATGCCTTATTTAACTGCCGACTTTGTATTTTTGTCAAGTGTGCTCACTACTGGGCTTCTATTTTTCTAAGTTACGGCTTACAGTGGCTGACAAAGCCAACTGACTCTGTTTCCTTGTTCCAGAAACTGCAGCTGGGCCAGCCCATGGGGAGTCCCTGGGGAGTCAGTCAAATGTCTCAACAGTCACAAGAATGCTTGCGTGCAGACGGGGCAACCACAGGCTCCAGGCCATCACACAGAGTCCTGGTCATTCTACCTTTTTCCAAAGAAGGGAGTAAGGCTGGAACAACCCCAACAATGCTTCCAACATTCCTAATTTTATCTCTAGTTTTGAAAGGACTTCTTGTTTGACTTAAGAGTGGGGGTGAGAGGTAATGGGTTATAGCAATGACCCGCCAGATACAGGCGAGGAGCTTCTTTGTCCACCTGGGTAAATGTGTCTCAGTCATCTCTATAGTGGCGTCAGACCTACAATTAAGATTTTGTGCTGCCTGGCCCTGGGAAACTGGGAAGTCCTCGAATGGCCTAACTGCATCTCCTTACCCACTCCGGTCCCTCCGATAAGGTCCCCTAGCCAAACAACCCACCTTATCATGTGGACAAGGCACCGTGCCTGTTTAGCCCTGAGTAGCAGGCTTCAGTTCCCTGCCAGCTACAGAAATATTCAAATCAAACAATCACGTCCTCCTGGAGAAACCAGGAGTCCCTCCAACCTCTTGTTACTATAAAGCCTGCCCCCGCACAGCCCCCGCTTGTTCACTCTGTTCCCGATGACAACCCCTGTCCAGCTGTGGTGGCACAGTATCTTCTTTCCTTGGACAACAGGCTGCCATCATTCTCCAGCAGTGGGGGTCATATGCATGGCCAGCCCCCTAACCCTAGTGTAGAATCCCTCCCTCGTGAACAAGCTGAAGAGCAAGCAATCGAAACATCTACGATTTTCTATTTTTTTCTTCTTTAGACCAATCATTATGACTGCATGAGAGAATTCTCATATCTTTTCTTTCCAACGAATTTTCCTTGGTCAGGAGGATGGAGGTGGTGGGAGAATGCATGCAAAATGTGCTTCATAATCTCTTTCTAGTTGAAAATTAAGAGATTTCTGCTTTGATGGAAAAGTGAGTGCAGAGAGTGGCTGACGAAGGGTAGAAAAACCTCAGTCGGAGGGTTCCCTGAAGATCATTCACCTAGAAAGTTCAGAAAGTGAATAATGATCACAAGAAAATGTTTCATCACACGATAAAGAGTTGTACCACAGCAGCTAATTCTTTAGAACCGGCCTAATAGAGAAATGATGACGAACTGTCTCATCATGAACGTTACTGTGGCAGAACATCACTGACAAGATGCTGCTATAATTTTCTGCTCTGTGGTACGTATTTGGCCACAGTGACCTCACAGAACTTTGTACCACACAATACGGCAATCACCTTCAATTGTTACCTTTATGTGATTTTTTTTTTTTACATGGGCAATCATAAAAACAATTGAGTTGGAATATTTATGTTGTTTGGTTGTTTCTGGTGTTTAGAATCCTCGATATATATTTGTTTTGAGTTCTTTTAGAAACGTCTTTGGTGGCCTTGGAAAATTGCAATTTATGCTTCAAAAGTTCTTTCATGTGTATTTAACTTACTCTCACATCACAGGTGAGTCTGGACTGATGATGTATTCACCCAAAAAATAGAGATAGTGAAACTTCGAGAAGTTAAGCCCCAAGATTACCTGTCAGATATACAGATTTTTGTCTCAAAAAAGCTTTCTGATTCTTAAATCCAATGTTCTTTCTACACTCAGATTCTTTTAAATGTCACTTCTTTATATTTCAATTCCTCATAAGTTGATTAGACTAGCAAATATCTGAGGAAAATAGAATGTTGGTGCTTAAAGTAACTTTAGAGCTTATCTCAAGTGTCAAACATATATAAAGTAAAGAAGGCATCAGGTTCTTGGGATAGTGGCTGTGATTGAGGAATATTCATGAAAGCATATGGTTGATTTCAAATGTTCTACCTGGTCCACTCACATATGATTAAGAATGTTCTGGAACTATACCCTATTGTACCCAAGAAGCTTAAAATACTTTCCAAACTGAAGCTCTAATTTGCAAGGTGTTAATTAAACAAGAACCAGAAACTGAAAAGCCTTTGTGGTTAGAAAGTTAGTAGACTTTGTCCCTACATTAAAGATAAAAAAATTAAAATAGGGTGGAGTTTTAGAAGCTGCTTAGTCTAGTCCAACTGGCCAAAGGGGCTTCATCCCTGTCCATGTAGTAGCTGGACACAGTATCTCTGTGGGACTCTTTCCCATATGTCCTTCTCGGGGTACAAAGGGACACAAGTTGTCCCTGGCTATTCTCCCAAGACTAGAATGATAATCCTTAACAACACTGCATAGCACTTTCATTCACGCTCTTAGGAAATTATAATATCAGTTTTTCATTTAGACTTGTTGATGGCCCTCAGCTGCTCAGTAGGACAAGCTTAGAGGATGAGAAAGAAGGCTAACTTCTTTTTCCTTTTGGTATTTTACAGTCTTTGGTCAGTATAATAAAGTCAAGTTTTCGGTCTTATAATTCCATGCTAAGGCTTGGCATGGTGACTTTTGTATTGAAGTGATTATAATGTATTCTATAAGGACTTACATTTCTGATTAATACAGAGTAATAGCAACTAGATTTACCCTCCTACCTGAGACAACTGAAAAAAAATCTGTGAAGTAATAGTGCTCAAGACATTGGATGTCAGGCAACGAAGGATCACTGAGATATGGGAAAGAAAGGAGATGAACTAGATGATTGCCCAGAAATTTTTCTATGATATGGGAAATTTTTCCATCAGCACAGGGATAAAGAACCCAGGCAGAGCCCAACTGTTTTGCCAAGTTGACGAGACAGAGCTCAGAATCCAGGGAAACAGAGATGGCTAGAGTTTACAATGTGGAGTACTAGCAAGAAGAGAGCTGCACAGAGTAGAAACCCCAGAGAGTTGAAGAGAGAGGGTCCTCTGTAGATATGCAGTTGAGTGTCAACCAGTGCATGCACATGAGGAAACTACCCAGGACCAGGGAAAGAATCACCTGAAAGGATTAGAGGAATAGTCCTCAGACTTCACACAGGCCTGAGAAAAGTGCCTGTTCTGTAAAACCCTAGTGGAAAAACTGACAATTCAGACAGAATTAGAGAACTATGAAGGATGTTGCCTCAGTAGTGGGGAAAAATTGACCTCAGGCTAAAGGCAGCTTCAGTCCAGCCCAGCACAACTTCAAAGCAACACTTGAAGGATCACATTGTTTCCAAGTAATTTAACTGCATCCAGGATAAAGCTCAATAATATTTACAGGAATCAAAAATACCCAGCAGCCAATGTGGTCAAATTCACAACTTTTGACATTCAATCAGAAGTTATCAGGCATACAAAGAAACAGGAAAATATGACCCATAATGAGGAGAAAAATCAATCAACCAAAATCCCAAAAATGACACAGGTGATAGAATTAATCAACAAAGACATTCGAACAGTTATGATGGTATTCCATATATTCAAGAAACTGGAAGAAAGATTAAATATGTTAAGTAGAGATATAGAAGATATAAAAAGAAGACCCAAGTTGAAGATCTAGAGATGAAAATTACCACATCTTAGACAACAAGTACATGGGATGGGATTACTAGCAGAATTAACATTGCAGAAGACATTGAAGAAGATTAATGGACTTGAAGATACAGCAGAAGGAGAGAGAGGAAAGATGACTGAACAAAATAAACAGAGAATCATTGAACTATGGGACAAATTCAAGAAACCAAATACATGTGTATTTTTTAGCTTCACCTCAAATGAGTGGTGATGAAGCTAAAAATTATTTGAAGAAGTAATGGTCAATACTTCTCCATAATTGACGAAAACTATAAACACATATATCCAGAACTCTCAACAGATCTCAAGCACAAGAAACATGAAGAAATCTACGCCTAGCACAGCACAATCAAATTGTTTCAATCAACTGATAGAAAATCACAAAAGCAGCCAGAGAAAAAGAGGAACAAAGATAAGAATACTATCAGATTTCTCTTTGGAAACATTGTAAGCTAGAAGACAGTGGAGCAAAATCTTTAGAGTACTGAAGAAAAAAAAAATACTATTAACCTATAATTTTTTTATCCAGGGAAAATATCTTTCAAAAATGAAGGCAAAATAAAGACTTTTTTAGAAATATAAAAGCTGAAAGAACTTATCACCGGCAGATCTATACTATAAGGAATTTGAAATGAAGTCCTTATGACATCAGATAGAAGCATAGATCTACATAAAGGGACCAAGAGCACCAGAAATTATCGTTACATGGGTAAATATAAAAACTATTTTCTTGTTATTTAAATTAAAAAAAAAAATAATCCACTTTCTAAAGCAAAAGTAACAATGTATTGTTAACAATGTATTGTATTTATTTTTGCTTTAAATAATAATGATGCACTGTGGGGTTTATAACATATATAGAAATAAAACATGACAATCATAGCACAAAGGCTAGGAGAGGAGAAACAGAAGTATAATTTTGTTACATTCTTATTATGGTGAATAAGTGTAATGTCTCTTGAAGGGATACTGTAAAAGGTTAAAATGTATAATGAAAATGTATAATAAAAACCCTAAAGTAACCATAGCAAAGAATTATACCTAATAAGCCAACAAATAGATAAAATTATTAAAAACATTCAATCCAAAAAAGGAATAAAACGAGTATAAAATGAACAAAGAATAGATGAAACAAAAAGAAAACAAATAGCATGATTGTAGATTTTAACTCAACCGTATCACTAACTACATTAATTATGAATTATCTAAACACTCCGCTTAAAAGATAGAGAATGTTACATTGAATTATAAAGCAAGATTCAACTATATACTGCCCACAAGAAAACCCACTTTAAATATAAAAATAAGAAGTGGTTAGAAGTGAATGGATTGAAAAGTATATACCATATAACACAATTCCACAGAAAGCTATAAGACTGACTATATCAAAGTAGCAAAGAACATTGCCAGGGATAAAGAAAGCTAATGATAAGGGAGTCAATTTATCAAGATGATGTAACAATCTTAAATATTAATTGCATCATATAGTAGAGCTTCAAAATGAATGCAGCTAATCCAGGCTACACAAGAAGAATCTTGGCAAGAAATTTAAGAGCGAGGTGAAAGTCCTGAGCAAATGATTAGTCAGATTTTCATGCCAAATGACGAGTTCCCCAGCCCCATATTAAAATTCTCAGTGTGTGGTTTTTCCTTAGTATCCTATACAGAGCTTTATTATAACATTTGTTACATTGTACCCTAATTAGTTGTTCAGAGTAATTCATGGATTTGTCTTTGCCACCGTATGGTGAGCTCCTTAATGTAGAGACTCATGCCTTACTTAATTTTGCATTTCTTGAACATGGCAGGATGTCAGACACATACAGCTAAATAAATATTTGCAAAATCAGACCATAATAACATTCACTTATTCAGGCAAGCCTTTTCAACTATAACAACTCCCTTAAGACTAATATCAATTCTCTACCATAGGTAGGGTATGTATGCTCCTCATTTTACAGATGAGGATGATGAGATAGAATAAGTAATTGTCCAAATTTTATTTAAATATTGAGCTGTTTAGTCATTCCATTTTCTGCACTGAATTTTAATCATAATTTGGAGATGATTCAGTTTCAAAATATTAAGTTACTTGATGAAGCAGATGGTGCTTCTTATATATAACTCTGTTCTTCCATTTTTAGGTGTGTGAAGTCTGAATATGTCTCTAGGTAAATTTCTGGAAGTGCAGATTTTAGAGTCACAAAATAGGGAGGCACACATGGTATAAATTTTTGGTTCTAAAGTTTGTAAGTATCTAAAATTTTTTCTCATTTTTCCATGTCACCACATTTTTGAGTCTCGTGTTGATCTATGCTATGAACTGAATATTTGTGTTCCCTTAAAATTCATATGTTGAAGCTCTACTCCCCAGTGTGATGGTATTTAGAGATGGCCCCCTTAGGACGTAATCAAGATTAGAGGTCATAAGGGGAGGTCTCTGGTCTGTTGGATGATCCCCTTACAAGAGGACACACCAAAGAATTTGCTCTCTCCCTCCTCACCATTTGAGGATACAGTGAGAAGGTGATTATCTGCAAGAGAGGAAGACAGGTCTCGCCAGAAGTGGACCGTGTTGCTCTCTTGATTTCAGAATTTCAGCCTCCTTAACTATGAGAAAATAAATTTCTGTTGTTTAAGCACCCAGTTGATGCTATTTTGTTATAGCTTCCCAAGCTAACCAATATGCTGTAAATAATAGATGCTTAAAACCCCTGAATTATGAATGATTCTACATTCCTACTATCAAATGTAATGATTCGAGTATTATAATAGCATCTATAAAAATGTAATCCACCATATTGGGCCTAAGCACTGTAAACACATATAAATCATATAATTTTTTTCCTCCCAAATGACCATGTATATTGTTCTTCTCGAAGATGTCATTCTAAGAGATAATAGCTCATTTCGCTACACCTGATAACTAATGTGGGGCTTGCTTAAACATTGAGGTTCTCTTATGGCCAAGAGTTAGGAAAACCATGCCCTTAATCTGTGATCCTATATTCTACTTTGAAAGCAGGAATATACCAATGTGCCTTATAAATTTCAATTTATGACCAAATACTCTCTAGATTTACTTGGATTCTCAACTTACTGTTGCCTGCCAGCCACCACTGAAATTTGTGATGGTGATGAAAAAGGCATGGCCCGGGAAGCGCCGCTCTGGCCCCAAAGCCAGTGGGGGCTGTCTCTCGTGCTTTGATTTGTCATTCCTCAAGGCTCTTCAAGTCAAAAGGTGCTGAGTTGCTGGAGAGGAAGTTTTCTTCATCTTCACTCAGTAAGAGGCAGGACCTGGGCTTTATTTGGAAGTACTTTCCTGAAGAAAAGCAGAGTTTTTTTGTCAATACAATAATAGTCTCATAAGTCAGATAGATATGTCAAGTCCAGGGATTGTGGACATTTTGCATTTTGGTTCTGACCAGAAAAAAACTGGTAATGGGAACAAAGACTAGAGACTGGAAGTAGGCTAACCCTAGAAAGAACAGTAAAATAGCTCTCCTACCCTCTGCCATACCCCTTCCTGCTCCCCAGGCATTCCCTCTGCTCACCCCCAGGACCCCCAGACCTATACGGTGACTGATTACTAATGACCCATAGTCCTGACCACCTTCCCTCTTCAAAACCAATTAGTTTTGGGTCCCATCCCTTTAGAAAGTTGTTCTCTATCTTCACAGCTACTCAATTGTCCTCAGAGTAAACACATAAACCAGGATCACAAAATGGAAGCCAGAGAGATATTTGAGACCAACTGACACGTTTGGTTTCACACTTGTATTGTGACTAACCCCATTCATGCTTTGAAAATACCTTTACACTTATTGTCCTATTCTCAGCTTGCTCTGAGCAATTGCCACCAGGCATCTATGACAAATGGGAATTGTGATTGTTGAAGCTAATCTCTGCTAAGAGGTAAAATAATGAATAAACTTCACTGAAATGTTTAAACTTTTGCTAAAGGTTCCTAAGAAGCCGTGCTAATTGGAAAGTGCCCATGGAATAATGCTAAGAAATTTCAGCAAGAGGGAGACACTCAGACCTGATGCAGGAGCATGGACGAAATAGTTCTGGCCTAATAATGTTCAAGTTTATGAATGTACTTTCATGGATGGCCCGTTGAATTTAGGTGGCTTTATTTGATCAATTCTAGAATTCAATTAAGTTTCACAGAATGAAGATATAAGCTAGTAGCTATGTTTTAAATTAATAAAGCCATGAATTATTGCTTGGATTACACATACCAGGAGGGACTAATGGATGTCTTATCCGGATAAAGCAATAAGAGGAAAGGTGAAAGGGTAGGGGTCGGATGAGGTCTACCCCAGCTCAGTGTTTGAAGAGTCTTTCATTCTACAAAAGGTTTTCGGAGTGTTTAAAGACAGAAATACACTGCTTCTTCTTCCTTCCTCTTTCTCCTCCTCTTCTTCTTTTTTAAATTTGTCTGTGGTTTTGGACAACCTACATTTGTAAGAACTGTTAAAAACATTATGTAGAAAAAGAAACCAAACCCAGATTGGCTAATGTTTAAAGGAATTTCCAGCTATATTTTCCTGCTCCTATATTGTTACTGACTTGGCAGACCCATGGAGCTCATGTTCCTCATCCCTTCATGTTCCTATTCCCATGTTCTCTCACAGACAAAGATCTTGGAAAGACCAGCCTTGGCAGGTGTCTGCTCTGCACACAAATGAGGCAGGTGACCCAGTTTGAAGTTTGTGACAAATGCCTCCCAGCAATACCCCTGGTATTAGGTTATCATCAAAAACAAAACAAAACAAAACAAAAAGACCTCTAACTCAATATTTTTTTCATTAGGTTGAAACTCTGATCATCACGAAGCAGATGGCTTAAAGCAATAGAGTAGGAGTGGGATTATTTTATAGCATGATTTAAATTACTAATAAGCCAAGTCCTACGTCATGGAAGTCTGCAGAGCATCACCATCCACTTGTTTGGGCTCTGATCAATTAACATGCCACAATGGTCTTAAAAAGAAAAAAAAAACAAAACCCACAGCAGATGTTGGAAATCAGAAGGAATAACATTTAGACGTGAGGACTGACAGTGTGTATATGAAATGAAAATAGACCCGAGAGGTTTCAGCTCAAGGCCTGACTCCATTTATGACTCGTTTCCTCCCTGTGAACCTTGACTAAGCCACTTAACTTCTCCAAGCCTCAGTTTCTTCATCTACAAAAGGAAAATAATATTGTAACTACTTCATTGGGTTACTGTGAAGATTGCACAATGTTATATACTTCGATTTAAAAAAAACAACACAGCTCGTTTGTTGTCATAATGTCAGAATAAATAATAAATAAATAAATCTTTTTAAAAAAAGCAAGAGATTTCACAACACAACTTGAGAGTCACATGTATGTGACAGAGAAAGGCTTTTTCAAATCTTTTATCTCCCATTTAATGTAGCAAGAACCACACCTAGAGCATGATTAGGCATCAGACAAGCTTTCAGCCCCTGTGGCTTGTTTGCTGGGTAGAAGGAGGATCCGCAGGAAGGAGGAAAAATTTATCCTTCTTCTGGCTCTAGGAGACTATAGGAAGAAGGAAGACAAAGTAGGAGACAAAAACTGTTGGGCACGTGGGTCTGGAATTTCCTTTTCTGGGCTTTTATTTCACTTCCTGTCATGAATCTATAAGACACCTCTATGCAGTGGACCCCATGCTAAAAGGGGACAGTGCAGCTGAGTTAAGAGGACAGCATTCAGATAAAGATCTAGATTGCACTCTTGCTTCTACCCTGATTCTTATATGGCATAAACACCAAAGAGACAGCCAGGGGGTGATCCTTGGGGCCTCCATAGCCAAGGTGAGGAGATCTCATAGTAAAGGCTGGGGGCAGTCTGAGTCAGGACTCTAGAGGGGCACAACAGAGATCCAGAGAAGGCCACCCTGCAAAAACTGAGGGGATCTGAATAAACAAAAAGTGGCCACAGGTCCCTGACTAATCTGAGAAAAAATTCAGCAGCAACACACCTCAGATTAGATTTTCCATTGCCAAGGCCACCTACGAGGTGGGAGGATTTCAGGTAGCTCTGAGACCCTTTTACTCAAGTGTTTTTCCTCTTACTTACACCCTAGACACCATCTTGGAAAAAGTCAAGTGAGTATAAAAATGAGCAATTATCCCAAAAGACTAAACATTACCCACTGAGGCTATTTAAATATGGCAGTAGACAAAGGCTTAACCGGATTGACATTTGGTTATCCCTTCCACCTACCCCAACCACCAAGCTAGGAATGCATGATGAGAAAGACCAGGTCCAGAAGTGCATCTCTCTGCATATCTGAGTTGTTATGTGAACAAATTCGCAAGCCTATCACCTAATTTTCCTAAGTGATACCACTCCCCGAGGTACATCTACTGAAAGCTCCCTATATGCCAGCACTATCCTAGCAGCTGCAGACTCAAGGAAGTAGTAGTGTAGTCCTTGCCTTGAAGAAGCCCATAGTTTAGTGGCTGAGCCTCCTCAGGTTATTAAAAGGTCTGTTACTTGTTACATTTCAGAAGTTTACCAACTTAATGAAAAGATGCTTATTTCTTTCTCCTATAATAGTCATGGTGGGTGTTCTGGTAGGGAGAGCCATTATCCTCTACAATCATTCAGGAACTCACGCTAACAGCTGTGCTGCCATTTTCAACATGTGGATTCCAAAGCCATGCTGAGCATCAACTGCCCCATCAGCCAACAGTGGGAGGGTTTTATGGACCCAGCCTGGAAGTGGGGCAAGTCACTGTGACTCATACTGATCGGAGAGAACTTAGTTTTAAGGACTCACGTAGTGACAAGGGAGGCTGGAAGTTTAGTCCGGTCCAGGTGGAGTGGGAGATGGGATTTTGGACGACAATTGGAGGCCTTCTCCACAAGTGTAAGCTTCTTTGACAATGTAACAGGTGTAGCAGAATGCCTTGGTGGACACTAAACTTACACTTTTTTTGTGAACTACAGAAAATGAGGCTCAGAGGATCTTTGGGCAGCATCTAGGAATGACTCAAGGTATTTTTTTTCTTCATTTCTAGCCACAAAGATTGGGTTCTAGATTTATTGTATTTGTTGGCAAGAACCTCCTTGAAGGTAATCACATTTTATTGTCCAAAAAGAATGCAAGAATAAACTTTTAGAGTAGGAGTTCAGAAAGAGAAGAACCCAGGTCTACCTTGTCTACCTTGGGACCCATCGTACCCCCAGCAATAGCCTGTAGGCAGATCTTTTTGTATTTTGCCCCAGCAGAGAGGCAATCAATCTCTCTTGTCCTAGAAAACATTTAGGAGGAGGCCTGCATGGGCTCCTTGTATCCAGAGAATGAGGTTTCAGAACGAAACTCTTTTCTGTTTAAATGCTTTGCTGTCTTTCTATTGGTCTCCGGATTAAGTTAAATCATCATGAAACTTGGCCTTGTCTGGCTTGGCCCAACCATTTTCTCTCCAGCCTCCTCACAGACCACATCCCTCTTTGATCTCAGCCTCCTTGCTTTCCCACCTAGTCACGTTGGCCTTCTTGCAGTTCCTGGAACCGCGAGCCCTGCGGCTTCCCAGCTTGCGGCACAGTGTGCCTGGGATGCGACTCCACCATCCGGGCTGGCCCCTGTGCTGTCACATTCAGCTCCTGCTAATACTCCAACTCCCACACACAGCAGGGTGGCTGACTCCTCCCCGGGCTGGATCAGGGGCCCATTCCCTACCGCATGGTATGAGAAACCTTTCCATCATCACACTGAGCCCAGGGCTAATTTTATACCTAGTCGCACCACTAGTGGATTGACACCCATATTCTGGTCTAGACCGTAAGATCTATGAAGCAAGAGACGATGTCATTTTCTCTCTGCTTTTTTGTTCTCCCCATTTGCATCCTGGACCACGCTATCTTGTTCGCATTTGATCTCTACTGCCTGACACATAGTAGGTGCTCAATAATCTCACTTCACGAAGGCATAAGCAAACAAACTATAGCAACAGCAACGACAAATTCCACACGCAGCAGGGGATTTAAAGCTTTCAAAACCTTTCACACAGCTGATCTCACCTGACAAGCAAGCAGGACAGGGCAAGAGGGTGCTAGGTTACATGCTCAGGACTCCGCTCCAAAGGCCTCCAATAGAATCTGCTATCAGAAGGGCAGTATTTAAACAAGACTCGGCCAGGCTACAGGGTGGGATTTGAAGAATGGAGCCTGGGAGATGCTTCCTGGGAAGCATGACCTTGGGAATGGGCTTTATAGATATAATCATATACATTTTTATGAGCTCTCCACAAAATAGGAGTTAAGAAAGAAAATGGCTGGCAAAGTGCCAAAGGGGACATATGTGAGAAGTTTGTTAAAAAAAAAAGCGATAGTCAGGAGAGAATATGTAGCTAAAATAAGCTAATTGAGTGGCTGGGGAGGAAATCATATTCAGCAGTGAAATAGATAACATAATGGCTAGAAAGAAAACAGGAAAGATAATATTGAAGAAAAGTTGCCAAGAAAAAGTGCTAACTGCAGAAGGTCAGAGAGTCATTTTAAAGAAAGGGGTTGAAAGATCAAGGACAATGACAATGCCTTCCACATCACCATTCTTCTGAGTAGAGTTTGATTTGTGGGTGTACTTAGGCGCCTGGTTGAAAGACAAAAAGACAGTCCTCAGATGCATCCTCTCGCCTTATTTCATCTTGACATCCATCATTATCATTAAGGAGGCAGGAACATGGAAAACCACTTAGGCAAAGTAAAGATAGAGACTAGAAGGTAGAAAGGAATTAGGTCATAAGACCCCTCAACCTTCCTTTCTCAGGTCTCAGAGTAAAGCTGGTCTTTGGCAATGTTAACCCTCTCCTCACTCCCTCCCCATCTTTGTGCAGTCCCTTCAGCAGCCTCATGTGTCTCTGGAACCGATTGAGAGGAAGAGATCAAATGGTCCGGTGGCAGATTTGGACTCCATATTCCCCACTTGGAGGAAAATAATTCTTTCTTTGCTTCTGCTCTTCCTCTCATTCCTGTCTTTTCCTTAACTCTACATCCCTACACTCACTATCTCCCCATCTCATTTCTCATTCACTCCTTCCACAACACTGTTCTTTGTCATTCCAAAATATTTTGCTTCAAGTCTTCTATTGCATTTTGCACTTTCTGCATGCATTATCACTTGTGTGCTCTGCATTTTATCTATTGTGTGTATAATAGATTCTAGGATTTCCCAAGGCACAGATCCTTATCTCTGGAGATGTAATATGCTCCTTTCTCAGTCTCCAAGGCATGCCTTTGCATATAGTAGGGCATCAACAAATATTTATCAATCAGAATTGCTAAAATTACATTACCTTTAACTATTTAGGGGACTATGCTTCCTTTATTCCTTCCCTCTCAAATATTTCACAGAAAGGAAAAAATTCCTTTAGTTGGTATACTTTTTAAAGTGTTTTATAGAAATTCAAAGCACATACAGTATCCAATTCATAAGCTCATCAAGGAAGCATGCGTCCAAAATTTGGAGAAGATTAGAAAAAGGAAGCAAGCTGAAATAGAATATACTTTTTTTTTCTATTTCATTTTTTAAATTTTTATTTTTATGGGAATATTTCTAGGTTTAAAAAGTATACCATATGTGTGTGTATATCTATACACACACACATACACACACATGTTATATATATGTTATATATAAATATATGTTACATAAGATTCATATAAATATATATAAAACCTTAGGCCAGGGACAGTTTTTGAAAGCCGCACAGTGATTCTTTAAAACTAAGACCTAGTTCCTGCTGCTTCTATGGAGATGGAGAAGATAAATTCCTTCAGCTGTGGGATCATGATGCCACAGCTTTGGGTCTGGCTGTCTGTCCTTGGTAGATATTCACCAGCTGCTGTTAGCTGACTAGAGAGTCGGCAAAGTACATATATGCACACGTGTGCGATATACAACTTTACCTGGACTTTTCGTATCTTTATTACTGGGCCGCAGAAAGGCACATTTGAGAGCTGACTCTAGCTTGAATCCATTAGGTAGGACCTTAGCTCTTGGCGGCGCATCTCATTTGCAAGAAGAACAGAGAGAAGCCTCTGGAAGCCACCAGGGGTCAGCGTCTAGGGCGCTTTCACTCATCCGTCAGTCAATCAGCAAACCAACAAGTCTCTACTGAGCACCCACTGTATGCACTGCATGTCTGGCACTGCTGTAGGCAGTGGAGATACGAGGGGGTTTCCCAGCCCAGGGGCCAGTGTCCTCCAGACACAATTTCTGAGCAATTTCCTTAGACCTCTAAACTTCCGAGAGGGGGTCTCCCTCACTCCCCCCACCCCAACGCCTCTCATACCAGGTCACAGAGAGTTCCTAGCACTTTCGCTTCCTCTACTCCTGCTCACCCCAGCCCGGTGGGGGCGGATCCAGCCAGAGTACAGCTTCTTTTTAAAAGCTAAAGTAATAAGGACCCTAGGATTATCAAATTCACAACAAAACTGTGACCTAGGAGTTTGATAAAATGTGGGTGCACTTTACATTTTGGGGCGAACCAAAGAAGGAGAAGAGACAGGGAAATGATGTCCCATTTGTTGTGACAAAGAGAAAATTAAAATGAAGAGGTTCAGCCAGGCTCACTGTTTTTTCCATTTCCTTGAGTGAAAGTGTGTAAAGGCTTGATGGGATAGAGAGAATTGGGTCTCACTCATGCATTCCTTCAACACATTTTTACATGTCTTCCCTCCTACCAGGCCTTAGAAATACAAGAGTCAACAAGACAGTCTGTTAGGACACCAAAACCTTGACCTGCCTCTTGGCAAATGAATCTCGTGGTCCTGAGAAGACATTTACCTCTCAATGTCCCCATCTCTAAAATGCGGCTGAGGGGCACCTGGTTGGCTCAGTCGGTTGACCAACCAACCAACCGGCTTTTGGTTTGGGCTCAGGTCATGATCTCAGGGTTCTGGGTTGGAGCCCCGAGTCACTCCATTCTCAGTGCAGAGTCTGCTTGAGATTCTCTCCCCCTACCCCTCCCCTCACCCGTGCTCTCCTGCACACACTCTAAAATAAATAAATAAATCTTAAAAATAAAATAAAATAAAATGCGACTGAGACCAGAGGGTGGCCAACATTCTCTAGCTTTCTTCCAGCTCTCTCACCTGGGACCTCTAAGAATAGGAACAAACCCTCATCATGGAAATAGAGCTCCTGGTGCTCCCTACTCCTCCACAAGGGTGGGGAGGCTGCCTCCCAGGGGCCAGTGTCCTCCAGACACAATTTCTGAGCATCTACGGGAGAGGCAATGGTCTTCCAACAGGAGTTCCCAGTCAGCTCACTGCTCTGGGTTGCCTCTGACGAGCTGGCCTCCTGCCTCTCAGCGCATGGGGGCTTTGTGCTGACTTTCACATGGCTGTCAGCACAGCGACTGCATTCCGCTGTGCTCTGCATGCTTCAGGGTTGGCAGCCGATGAAAAGAGCAGTTCTGAGGCTGGATGAGAAGGGGAGGGCAGTGTTTGGTGCAAATTGTGGGCAGGAGGAACTCCCAGTGCTGGAGGAGTCCAAACTTGCTGCAGAATCTGCTCCACCCTCCTGAGGCTAAGGCTCCCACAGGCCAGCCTGGCCAGCCATGCTCATCCCATGTCCTTATGCAGGCAGCTGGCCCAGCGCCCAGAAGATCCTGCTCTCTTGGCTATGCAGAACCTACTTTTGCCTGTAGGAAGTGTTCTCAGTCTGCTTGCACATCGGCAGGACAAAGCCCAGCTTCCAAATCCAGGATCCTTCACTTTTTTTGTGTTCTTCAGTCGTCTGGTGAAGCCTATGGATCCCTTCTCTGAAGACTGTTGGTTTTTTTTTTTTTTAAAGATTTTATTTATTTATTTGACAGAGAGAGAGACAGCTAGAGAGGGAACACAAGCAGGGGGAGTGGGAGAGGGAGAAGCAGGCTTCCCGCCGAGCAGGGAGCCCGATGCGGGGCTCGATCCCAGGACCCTGGAATCATGACCTGAGCCGAAGGCAGGCGCTTAACGACTGAGCCACCCAGGCGCCCCTCTGAAAACTGTTTTTAAATGCAAAAAATTAAGATGCATACATAGGAATATAAAGGACACTAGTTATATTGAAATTCAATTATCAAAATGTTTTTGAATTTGATAAATATTTATGCTTCTTTATATTCTCTCTATATAAATATATATGAAAAACAAGTTCTGTACTTTCAGAATAGTGATAGCATACTGATTCTCTCCGTAATAACAATAATATGATATAATTGTGATATATCATGACAAAATGTGATTTCTATTCATGACAAAATCCCAGGTACTACTACTACTGTGTTTTCTACCCACTGTATCTATTATCTATTGCTGCATAACACAGTGTAGCAACTTCAAAATAACAAACACCATCGCACCCAGTTTCTGAGGGTTGGGAATCCAGGAACCAGTTCCGGGTGCCTCCACTCAGAGCCATGAGGCTGCAGTCAAGCTGTGGGCTGGGGCTCAATCTCTGAAGTCTGGAGAAGCCACTTCTAAGCTCACTCATTAGGCTGCTGACGGGTCTCAGTTCCTGGCTGGCTCTTGGCTGAATGCTTTAGTTCCTGTCACATGACCTTAAGACACGGCAGCCGGCTACCCTCAGCATGAATTCTGGAGAGAGAGAGCAGGAGCCTAGGGCAGAAGCTGCAGTCTTTTATAACCTCATCTCAGAAGTGGCATATTATCACTTCCACATCTTATTGGTTACAAAGACCAACCCTGGTAAAATGGTGGGGGGCTACGCTGCATGGTTATGTCAATATCAAGAGCAGGGTCATCGGGTTGGCTGGGAGGGGGCTGCCACACGGACGCTAACCATGGAAGATCGTGCTAACTTTCAGTTATAGCTTAGTAAAACTAGAGATAAAAAGTTTTCTCATCCAAGTTCCTGAACCCTGAGTTCGATGCACAGACTCCAGGTTAACAGCTCCTAATAGGTGGAGAGCATCTTTGTTTCTAGATATTTTTTGAGCTCAAAGAAGAGTACTGTGAGATCATCAGAATTGAGGACCACCCTCTTTGGGTCTGATTTGACTTTCCTTTCGTGTTGAGCTCAGAGTGGCTGGCGCTCTTGGCCTTGCACAGAGCCTGACATATGGAGATGGTATATGTTCACTGAATAAAGAGATCTTACTGAGTAACACATTTTGATTCCAAAGGCATGAAAGTAAGTCAGGAAGAGCCTTGGAGACCATCTAGTTGATGACTTTTACAGAAGAATATACCAGCCTTGCTCCTGCCTGGAGACCTTTGCATGCTCTGCTCCCTTTGCCTGGAGTGCTCTTCCTCCAGAGATACTTGCCCCATGTCTTTATTTAAATGTCACTTTGTCAGTGAGGCCTCCATTGGCTACTCTACCTGTGCTAGGCAGCTTCTCGATAATCCCCAATGATACCCATTCTTTAGTCTTCATGCCCTTGTATAATCCCCTCCTCTTAAGTGTGGACTGGACCTAATGACTCACTTTTAAGGAACAGAATTCAATAAGAGGGATGGGATGTCACTTCTCAGATTGGGTCACAAATGGTCTGCCTGTGGCTTTCTTGAATCCCCTACCCTGCTCTCTCACTTGCTAACTCTGATGGAAGCCAGCTGCCATATTATGAGCTGCCTATGGAGAAACTGATGTGGTAAGGAATGGGGGAAAGCTTCTGGCCATGAGCCAAGAAGGGACTAAGGCCTTACTGAAACTGAATAAGAAACCAAATAGTTCTGCAAGAAACCAAATCTTTGCGAACAACCACAGGAATGATCTTGGAAGTGGATCCTCCCTATTCAAGCCCTGAGATGTTTGCAGCCTTACCAATACCTTGACTCCAGCTTTGAGACCCTGAGCTGGAGGACACAGATAAGCCACAGAAACTGTGAGACAATATATGTTTATTGTTTTAAGCCTCTTAATGTTTGGGGCAATTTGTTATTCAGCAATAGATAACCAATGTGCTATCAGAAATGTAACATCATCAACCTTGACTTTTTCTATCTTTCACCCCCATCACACATTTGTTTCTCCTTACCATTTTTTCATTATAAAATGTGCGTGTTACATATATTTGCTTATATATATTGTTGTCTGTCCCCCCCATTAAAATGTGAGTTTTATGAGGGCTGCTATTTTTGGCTTGAAAGGTGTCTAAAACAGTGCTTGGCACATATTTGGTGCTCAAAAATGCTTGTTGAATGAGTGAAGGGGCAAGAAAGGGAGGATACTAAGGAGGACAGTATCTGAAAAAAAAAAAAAACCCTGGATACGTTAACTATACATGCTACTTATGCTTCTCCACTATAATGATGTTTCTCTCAATATCCCATTTACATCTCCAGTACTGCCCTTGACCTGGGCAAGCAGGGCCCCTGTTCAGCCTCCACACCTCAGCAGGCATCTTGCCTTGGAGAGTCTTTCTCAAATTTGTCCAAGTCCGGGGAGCCTGGGTGGCTCAGTCTGTTGAGCATCTGCCTTCGGCTCGGGTCATGGTCTCGGGGTCTTGGGATGGAGTCCCGCATCAGGCTCCCTGCTCACTGGGGAGTCTGCTTCTCCCTCTCCCTCTGTCTCTTCCCCCTGCTCATGCTCTCTCTCTGTCTCTCTCTCAAGTAAATAAATAAAACCTTAAAAAAAAATTTTTTTGTCCAAGTCCTCTTCTGGTACCTGGACTGGTCTGGGCCAGCAATGCCTCTGGAAGGTTGCCCCAAGAATAAGAGTCTCAGTCCTCCCCTACCCCCAAAGACAGCCCCTGCACAATCTAAGGGTGGTTCTGTCCTTCCCCACTTAAAATCACAGTTAGAATGAAGCACTGTTAGTGGTTAGAATGTGTATTCCAGGAAAATAGTATGTTATATTATTATGTATGTTTTAGATTAACGGAGACCTATTAACATAAACTTTGGTTGAATCCTAGTTTGAAAAAAAAAATGAGCTACACGGACATTCTAGGGACAATGGGAGGGAAATTTGAAAATGCACTGGCTATTAATAATCTTAAGGGAATTGTTAATTTCCATAAATATGGTTACGAAGTATGGTTATGCTGGAATATGTCTTCGATCTTAAGAGATGAACCCTGAAGTACTTAGGAGTGAAGTATCAAGACATTTGCAACTTACTTTTAAGTGATTCAGCAAAAACAAGTTTTTAAGTTAATTATATACATACACACAAACACGCACATTTGTGTTATATACATAAACAAATACAGAGAAAAAATGTTAACAGCTATTAAATAGAGGCAGTAGGTGTATACATGCTTATTATATGATCCTTTCCATTGGTATATGTGTTTCAAAATGGTCATCATAAAAGTTTCTAAATGTTTAAGTATCTATTCATTTCCAAACAGAAAACTGGGCCTCAGAGAAGTAAAGGGAGCTGCTTGCTCACAGCAGTCCAGCTCGTCAGTAGTGGTGGTAAGAAGCTAGCTGTTCAGAATCGGGTTGAGTTTTGTTTCCATCATATCCGGAACATCCTTCCTTACATTTTTCCCAGGTCTGAAACAAAGGTTTCCTCAAGTTGATGAGTCAGGAAAGCTGCTAAAGACATATGCCTCTGTCCCCAGTGCAATAGGAGTCAGGAATTTTTATCAATTTCAAACAGACCCACAGTTGATTGGTTTTCCTGGAGCCAATATACTTGTCATCGTGAATGAGCCCTGCATGATTTACACCCCTTAACAAAAACAACAAAAGGATGTTTCTTCTGTTCTCATTATCTAGGCTTTTAGACATGATAGAGATAAGCCTTCAACAGGAATGCAGTTCACATACTTAGACCTCTGCCAAAAGGTGACTTCGCCTCTGCCACTCTTTAACCTCCTGTCCTTTCCTGTTGTGTTCTTACCTCCCAGTCATCCAAGCCCTGATGTAGCTCCAGCTCTGGTTCCAAGCAGCATGGGTTCAAAAGTTGGCTCATTGGTTGTGCAACCTTCAACAAGGAAGGATCTTAGTCTCTGTGCCTCAGTTTCATCACTTGTAAAATGGACACAAGGATAGTGTGGCATGCAGAATAATGATCCCCAAGGATGTCCACACCATAATCCCCAGAACCTGTGAATATGCGCCCTTACCTGGAAAATGGACTTTGTGTGATTAAGGTTACAGACCTCTTGGGGGAAGATTAAATTATCTGGATAGACCCTATCTAATCATCTCCATCCCTGAAAAATGAAAGAACTTTTCCTAGAGGTGGCCAAAGAGAAAAACACTATGATAGAAGAAGGGCTTACTGGGTGGTTGAGGAAAAGGACCAAAAGATCCTGGAAATCAGCTTCCTCTGATTAGAAGAGATATGTGTTTAGGTATCACCAAAAAGTGCTGAGGAAGAACTTCCTAAACCTCAGAATTTTCCACTAGCCACATTTTTTCTAAAAGTAAAAAGAAAAAGACAAACATAATTTTAATAATATATTTAACCCAATGTACACAAAATTTTATCATTTTAGTACATGATCAGTATAAAAATTACTAATGAGATATTTTACCTTCTTTTGTACTAACTCTTTGAAATTAAGAAGTATTTTACACTTACCGCTTACTTCAATTTGGACTATTCACATTTCATGTGTTCAATAGGCACATGTGACTGGTGGCCACTGTGTTGAACAGTGAAGCCTACAGAGCATAAAACAAGGGGCCTCTGGACTGAAGGACAGCAGGCATAGCTGAAAGTTAAGGAACTTTACTGTAAAATGGGGGCTAAGTAGAAGCTGGAATCCTAAAAGTTGAAACTTGCTTCTCTACCACACTATCCCCTACAGCCTTCTTTCTTCCACTTGGCTTTCAAAACTCAGACCGCTAAGTTGATAGCACGGAGGCAGTTCCTAAACATGAGCACATAGCCAAGAATCACCAGACATTTGAGGAAAGTGTTTAACATGAAATATAGAGAACAAACAATGTTGGGAGATAATTCTTTATGAGTCTTTCACATTTCTGGATGTTTCTCAAGTACCGGCCCTAGCTTTTGCTCCAGGCTATCTTTTCAAAGATGTGTATATAGCAAACAGCCTTGAAAGATAGAGATAATGGGGCGCCTGGGTCGCTCAGTCGGTTAAGCGACTGCCTTCGGCTCAGGTCATGATCCTGGAGGCCCGGGATCGAGTCCCGCATCGGGCTCCCTGCTCGGCGGGGAGTCTGCTTCTCCCTCTGACCCTCCTCCCTCTCGTTCTCTCTGTCTCTCATTCTCTCTCGCAAATAAATAAATAAAATCTTAAAAAAAAAAAAAAAAGAAAGATAGAGATAATGTTCCCCTCCTAGGCGGAGGGTACGTTTGTTTGTTGTCCAATATACCATCTTACCCCCGAGCAAAAGCCAGAAAGATTTCCTATGCGTTATAAAAGATTAGGGCTCCCTAAGCTTGGGGTTCCTCTTCCATAACCTACTGCATATGCAGGCATCATCCAGCCTTCTTTGTGTTACCCTGTGGGAAATTATGCTCAGGAAACTGATGCAAATGCCGATATACAGCCATGATTATTTCAGTGGAAGTTAAAGGACAATAGAGAATTGCCTTTAAAATTGTGAGAGATCTCTATTCAGCCAAACTCTCAGTTTAGTGTGAGGGTAGAATAAAAATATTTTCAAACATGCAAAGTCTCAGAAAGAGAGGAGTAAATATAGTTCCTGGGACTATGGGAAAGAGAGATTCTCAAGATGACAATTTCATACTTGGAGTAGAGAGAACCAGACCAGGATGGAACACATCAGAATGTTCCATCCAGAGAAGATGTCTTCAAGAGGCTGAAATTGATAGAATATCTGATATATTTGAAAATACTGAGAGAACATTTCAACTCTTGGGGGGGAGGTTTTGGAGCTGAATTAATGATTGGTACATAGAAAATTAAGCAAATGATAAAACAAGGCAATCACTAACTTCTAGGAAAATTAAAAAATAAATGTGCAACACAGGAATAGTAAGAGTATACAACCTGGCTCAGTGATGAAAACCAGTGTTTACATAGTTGTAATCATATAAACGCTGATTATTGACATATTCTACATGATGATATAACTATTTTGAGAGAATAACAGGATAGGAAGTGGGCTTCAGGAGGTGGAGTAATGCTATGGAAAAGAAGTTAAATCTTGGTTCTTTTGTAGTTTTAGCCATTATGAAGAAGTAACAATATAAGAATGTTACTCAGAGATATGAAAGTAAATATCAAAAGAAAGAGTTAAAAATGTTGCATGTCACTGCCTCTGGGGAACTTGAATGGCCTAGGCATGGAGAAGACTCTTGGCTTTGACAATTAGCCTATTAAACTAACATGTGTATGTATAGTTTCCATAGCATAAATACTAAATAACAACAACAAAAAGAAGATGCAATGTGATCTTACATTGTGGATTGTCCCCTTTCTGCTGCCAGGGCTGGTGGGCAGATGGCATAAACAAGATGGTCTTCTGCAGGGGGCCTGGTGGGTCCTATGGAAGCTTCCCCAACAACCTCAGGACAGCAGCAGCAACAGCCCGGCAAAGAAGTCTCGTCAAAGTGTCACCGTGGCTATGAATAAACCATTCAGGACATTCACCTTCCAGGAAGGTCCCACAAGGCAGGGTGAGAGAAGAACACAAAGAAGGGCTTTGTCTAAGTAGAGGGAACAGTTCACTGGCAGAAATTGCCCTGAGATTGACTCCCCATTGCCTTTAGGTCCCAAGATCCTGGGAAATAAAAGGTCAATCTATTTTCTTTTCTCAACTTTGAAAAGCCAGGGTCCTGTGGTCAGAATGTTTGTATCCCCTCCAGCTCCCCAAATTCATATGTTGAAACTTAAGCCTGTAGGGTGATGCTATTAGGAGGTCGAACCACTGGGAGGTGATTAGGTCATGACAGCAGAGCCTTCATTAATGGGATTCATGCCCTTATAAAAGAAACCCAAGAGAGCTCCCTTGCCCCTTCTGCCATGTGAAATTATAACAGAAAACATCCAAAAAACAAAAAACAAAAACGGCCATCTAGGAAGCAGGCTCTCACCAGACATCGAATGTGCTGGCATCTTGGTCTTGGACTTCTCAGCCTCCAGGAACTGTGAGAAATAAAAGTGTGTTATTTATAAGTCACCCAATTTCTGGTATTTTTGTTATGGAAGCCTGAACAGATACAAGGTGTTTATAATAGGGATTAGAAACGAAGTTATATGGGTATAATATTAGTGCTATGGGATCTTGGCTTTCTTCCCCTGCATGTGAGCTGGTTATCATAGCTCCACTCAACCACAGGGCTGGGGGATGTTCTACCAGATGCTCAGCAAACAGAATGCCTTGTCCTAGATCCAGATGTGGTTTCTGCTACTATCAGTTCACAAAGAGTAGGGGAGGAAAGAGGGAGACAAATCATCACAAAGCAGTTCAGCTTAGGATCAGTGCCACGTAAGTGCTCCTAATCACACACACTCCTGGCAACGAGGCGCAAAGCTTCATTCCTTGTTGCATTATTCCGAGAAGGCCCTGGGGCTGAGACAAATGCAAGGTTTCTACAGACAAAAATGGCGGGGAAAGGGCATTCCAGCCAGAGGGACTAGCTCAAATAAAGACACAGGAATTTGGAGAGGCAAAATGCAACTCGAGTGCCAACTATGTGCCATTGTCAGTATCAGCCTCACATGGTCCTAACGACCCCTTTCCCCTTCTGTAAATATGCCCAGGGCCACAGGTTCGTCTGTGGCAGAGCCAAGTTTCAATCCCAGGTCTGTCTGATGCAAAACCCGTGCTTACCCCACCATTCTGTGCTACCTCTTATGCAGGCAGAAGGAAGTACAAGCCTATTTAGGAAGAAACTTTGGGTTTCCCCCAAGCCAGACCAGGTAAAACTCAAGTGCAAATAATTTATTTAGAAGTTAATTCCGGGGGTCGGGGGTCGGGGTGGGCGTTAGTTGGTTAAGCGTCGGACTCTTGATTTGGGCTCAGGTCATGATCTCAGTGTTGTGAGATGGAGCCCTCCATCGAACCCCACATCCAACCCCGCATTGGGCTCTGCACTGGGCGTGAAGCCTGCTCAAGATTCTCTCTCTCCCTCTCCCTCTGCCTCTCCCGCACCCTCTCTCTTTCTCCTTCTAAAAAAAAAAAGTTAAGTTCCAGGGAATTTGGGTAAGGGAACGGGGACATGAGGCAGGGAAGGAAAGAAAACCAATAGAGAGTTCGTTATTAAGCAAGTTGCTACTATAAGTAACTAGAGCTGAATCCCGCTGGGGCATTCTGGGATCCAGTGCAGGAGCAGAGCGACAATGTCGCACATCTCTGGGAGACCAGAGAAGAAGCCAGAAGAAAGTATGTAACGGTCTTGAAAAATTTTATTCAGTTTGCAATGGAAAGCCTTTGAAAGTTTTAGAGCAGAGAAATGACATGATCACGGCAGAATTTAAGGAAGATGAGTCTGGCACTCTTTTGTTCAGAAAATGTTTACCAATCTGAATCAAGAAGGGCTCCATTTCTAGTGAGTATGGGGGGAAAAGTAAAAGATTGACATTGCTGCAGAACATTTTAAGTTACCTCATTGCTGGGCGCCTGGGTGGCTCAGTTGGTTAAGCAACTGCCTTCGGCTCAGGTCATGATCCCAGAGTCCTGGGATCGAGTCCCACATCGGGCTCCCACCTCAGCGGGGAGCCTGCTTCTCCCTCTGACCCTCTCCCCTCTCATGCTGTTTCTCTGTCTCTCTCTCTTTCTCTCAAATAAATAAATAAAAATCTTAAAAAAAAAAGTTACCTCATTGCTCATGAAGAACAGGGGCTGAATATGAGCAGCTTTCCACCTACTTTTGACTCCTGGTCTGAGGGTGCAAAGTGGTAGCACTTGCCAGAAGACAGAGATTGACTCTCTGGTGCGAGCCAGCCTCCCTGAACTGCCATGACCAAGAAAGAGGCAACAAGGAGCAGGCACCCGATCATGGGAGGATTGTCTCTGTTGTACCTCACAATCATACATTTCCCCCCCCAAGTTGCGAACCGGGAAGAGGGGAACACAGGAGATGACACCTCTGTGAATACCAGGTATAGAATAATGAATCCACTCCGAGGTGGATAGAATCTACATGGGGGTATTTGACCTTATTACATTACCTCCCAACAGACAATAAATTGTCTGCAGATCCCAAAGCCCTTGTCCACAGTTCGGAAATCCTAAAAGTCTAAAAGCTGATGTGCTTTCATAAATGTGGGACAAGCTCATTTAGCATCAAAACCTGACCTTGCTGTAAGTTCGTGCACAGTCTTTTTTTTTTACCCCACTTTGGGTGAATATTTGTTCACTTTGCTCCAGAAAAATTTGCTACTCTCAGTTCCGAAGTACATTTGACTTCAAGGATATTGTATAAGAGATTGTGGATCTGGAGTTTAAAAATGGTCCCTTGCCTCTTCAGCTGAGCTCACCACCACATCTCCGTCAGAGGGATGATTCTGCCTTGGGTAGCCACACAGGGCTCAGAAAGTAAGGGACACAGAATGCTCTGCAGGAGCTGGAGCACAAGTCCATTCCCTGAGGCCCGTGACTGGGAATCCTAAAGCCTCTGGTGGCACATGTTGGTTCCAGTCGGGAGAGCGGGCTGCCATCAGGTAGGTAGGTAACCGCCACACCCCGGTCCCGGGGCCAGCTTGAATTTGCAGAGCACCAGAGCCCAATGGACCTCCTAAAGAAAGCACTTCTATTTACTAGAAATGCACTTCCTTCCCAGAATAACACGAGATGGATCCAGAAACTCCCCCATTAAATTAACTTGCAAAAACTGTTTTCCATCCCAAACCAACCCAAAAAATTAAAAGGTAACAGAATGGGGAAAATGTTTGCAACATGATTAATCTGATGAATTAATGATCTCTGCGAACAAGACGACCTGAGATGAGATCCTAGATCTGCCATTCTCTAGCTATGTGACCTTAGACAAGTCACTTAACCTTTGCATCTGCAAACTAGGTGGAATAATACCTCCTAGGTTTGGTGTGAGGGTTAAAAGAGAGAAAACATGTAAAGCTCCTAAAAGAGTACCTAGCTCTTAAGTGCTTCCTTGATGTTAGCTTTTACTATTTTTTAAAGAATTCTTTAAAATCATAAGAAAAACATGAATATTCTGATGGGAAAAAAAATGAGCAGAGGATAATGTAAGCAATTGAGGAGAGGAATAAACAAGAGCCAAAACATCTGTGAACGAAAGTTTGGCCTCACTGGTATTCAAAGAAACGCAAAATGAAACAATTTGCTTTTGTTTTTATTCTTCCCCTCTCAAATTGGCACAGATTTAAAATCCCTTGTTATAGTAAAACCCCATCATCATGCTGTCAGTGGGTCCAAAAAATCTAACTGTGTAAAATCAGGTCACCTGATTATGAGGATGACAGACCCCCACGATTCTTCTGCAGAGGGCCAACCCCAAACTGTCACCATGGCAGGATTTTACCGACTCTGCTCTTGGGGAAGAGGCAGCTTCTTGCCAGCCGATGACGTGAAAACAGGTACAACTCTTCGGCAGGGCGGTTGGCGTTGTGCGTCAATGGCCTTTAAAAGTTTCTTAACTCAGGACCAGTGACTCTACAACCAGCAGTTTGTACTTACAGAGATCAAAGCTCACACCAAGATTCGTGATTCAGGATTTTAACCCTAGTATTATTTAACAGTCATAAATTCAAAATAACCAGGACGCCTGGGTGGCTCAGTCAGTTAAACGGCTGCCTTCGGCTCAGGTCATGATCCCAGGGTCCTGAGATCGAGCCCCGCATCGGGCTCCCTGCTCAGCAAGGAGCCCGCTCTCCCTCTGCCTGCTGCTCCCCCTGCTTGTGCTCCTTCTCTCTCTCTCTGACAAATAAACAAATAAAATCTTAAAAAAAAAAAAATTCAAAATAACCTAAATGTTTAAAAGTAAGACCTCATTTAAATGAATAACAGCACACTTTAAAGTCTATGAGAGTGTTTAAAATTGATGTTTTTAACGAGTATTTAGTGGCATGGGTAAATGTCATTACGTAAAATCAGGATACCATATATACATACATATTCATATCTATGCATGTATTAATATAAAAATAAAGTTGCAATCTGTGTTCCTGTCTGTGCTTGTATTTGTGTGTGGGAGTGGTTAGCTTTAAGCAGTGGGATTATTGGGATTTTTATACTCTTCCTTATACGTTTTTCTTATTTTCCAAGTTTTCTCTAATAAATTATATTACTTCTATCATCTGGAATAATTAAAATCGCTGTGGACCAATCTTAGGAACAACAACAATGAAAGCGCAATATGTATTCAGTGCCTTCTGCAGGGCACTGTGGTAGGTACCGCTCAGTAAAGAGGCTATCGCTTCATGAGTGAGAACCTCATTTCTCAAGGGGCGCTAATCTTTTTTCCCCATTAAATATCAACTTCTCTTCTTTGCTCTGAGACTACTGGTTCTCCAACAGCTCGCCCAGTCACTTCCTGCCCAGGGGCCTTTGGAGAAGCTACTGAACTTCCGGGTGGCATTTCCTCTCTGTGAGATGATGAGAATAATATCGATTTCACCCTGGTGGTGATGAGGTTCATCCAAGGACACTCAGAAAGCACTTGGCAGATGGTCGGGCCCACAGGAGGTGTTTGATAAGTGCCCATTTCTTCTCTAATTGTATTTCTCACGGCGACCTCTTGGGCGATTAAACACATACAATAATGGTCTGTCACCGTAGAACATTTTTGAAACCTCTTTCTTGAACGTCTTTTGGGTTATTTATGGTGGCAGTGACTTGGAGGATTAGCAATGACAGCTGTTTTGCCTCCTTCTGGAGAAGAGTTTTTCCAACAGGTTGATTGTAAAGCACACTAGGAAATAGGTCTGGCCTCGTGATCTGCCCAGATCTATATGTATGTAACTAAAACAAAAGTTCTATGAAATAATACTTTTCCTTTCCTACAATGTGGTACATTCAGTTATCGTCTCTTTTATTATACTCTCTTTCTTGTTTTTAAAAGTACTAATCACAGCCCACTAAATTGATCTCAGCACCCATAAGTAGGTGATGAACTACACTTTGAACTACACAGTGCCAATGTAAAAGCCACTCGAAGCATGGTACGTGCCCTTGTAATGCAGGTTCCTGGGCCTTAACCTCCGAGAGCTGGCATGGGGACAAGGAATCTGCATTTTCACAAATTCACCAAGAGATCCTGCTGCAGGTTGTTGGGAGGGTCCCACTTTGAGGAACTCTGTTCTAGAACCTTGGTGTACGGTAGGCTCTGTGAATCTAGAAATGACAGTTCTCCCATTTCAACCATGATGTAGGCTCAGCCTTCCATGCACGTGCACGAGATATGACATCTGGAGTTTGGGCGGCAGGGGGGAAGGCTCACTTCTGCCCTTTCTGTTGGCAAGCTGAGTCATGAAGGCATTTGGCTTTTATACCTCTGGGTGGAACACGATGGTATCTTGGTGTCAAAAGGCAAGGAGTGGGGCACCTGTTCTGCTGGTGCGGATGTGGGTGGGTGTGGCAGATCGGGCACCTGCAGCGCTCGGGGCCGCTTCCTGCTCAGGGTGGCTCCTCGTGGCATCATTGGCAGCCGTGGCTATGTGGTTTGGGAGCCAGCATTTCCCAGGCTTGACAAAAGTAGTTACGTGCTCCCTCAGAAGCCTTGTTCCAGGGTCCGGTTTTAGGCATCACTCTTGAAAGCACAACCTGAAGTTTGTTCTCCAACGTCCACTTCACACACCCATACTGAATAACTTGCTTGGACTGACTGGAGAGGATTTTGTCCTCTGCAACTGAGCCTGAAAGGATAGCTTAGCTACACAGCAAAATCAATTCGACCACATTATAAACGCAGCTTTTTTTTTTTTCCTTCTCAAATAGGTATCAGCTGCGTGACTTCTTCACTAGACTTGGTAGCCATCAAATAAAATAATAAAATAAAATAAACCTAAAAATCTGTCTTCAAAAGACAAATACTTCCTACCATCGAGATTTCCGATTAAAAATTGCTACAAAGATTTCTTAGCAATGCCAGCTTTGTTGGAACAACTGCATTGCCTCCAAAGGTGATCCTATTTAAAAAAACAAAAAACAAAAAACAACCCCCCCCCCCCCCGAAAAAAACCACACACACATTGGGATATAGGATTTCTGGCACAGTTTGTTAGGAAGTCAGTGCTCCTTCATCTGGTAACGATGGGAGACAATGGAAGTAAAACAGAGACAGAAAACAGAGTATCCGTTTTCTTTTTTTTTTTTAAGATTTTATTTATTTCTTTGTGAGAGAGAGAGAGACAAAGAGTGCTAGCATGAGTGGGGAGGGGAGAAGGGCAGAGGGAGAGGGAGAAGCAGGCTTCCCACTGAGCAGGGAGTCATACTTGGGGTTTGATCCCAGGACCCTGGGCTCATGACACGAGCTGAAGGCAGATGCTTAACCGACTGAGCCACCCAGGCGCCCCCAGAGTATCTGGTTTCAAGGAGCATGCAGACGGCCCAACCAAGTATTATGCTCACTGTGATAGGCATATGTACAAGGGCAGTTACTAGCCTTACTTGCATTTCACACGGTGCCCAGGCATTTCGTGCTCATATGGCCTGAATCCACAGCCTCACTCCTACAAACTGACATTTAGTGTGAACGCTTACTATCCATGTGTCCTCGGTAGTAATTACATCATGAGAATCCTGGGCAAAGGGCTTTTAGGGAGTTAGCCAGTTGAGATTAGTAGGTTTATACTGGGGAAATGTGTTTAATGGGGAGTTCGAGTTTATGATAATAATATTAAATCAACCTTATTTCTAAAAATAAGAAAAAAATCAAATAAGTTCCTATAGTTAAAACACCAGTACTGATTAATATAATTTTTACTGTGCAGATTTATGAGGTTGATGGTGGCAAACACGCCCACTCTATTTTTGTCTTGGGAATTGAATTTTGGAAAAAAGGGAACTCAGTCCAAAGGCAAGTTGATAGCCTGGTACTATGAAAGCATTGAAAAGGAGAAAAATGCCTTAATTGGCAAAAGTTTTGATAAGAGAGGCCACAAGAAAACAAGAGTCTTGGCTATCCCAACTCATATGTTGTTTGAGCTCAGCAGGGAGGTGATCAAACAGATCTACACGACTTGCTCAAAGTCAGTGCAACTTGAAAAAAGTAAAGCTAGAATGTAACACTCAGTTAATCAAACTCTAAAATCGATCTTTCCTACCATAATGCATTGCATTGTTGAGCTGGCAGGAATCTCAGAGAGTAATACTTCTAATTAGGAAAATAATGCTCTAGCAAAGGAGTGATTCAATGCTAATCCAATACTGATGCACTTAACTTTTAGCTAATAGGGGTGACATTTAAAGCTCTTCCTTTATATCATTGTAACACTTGTCAAAGAGAGATTCCCAATATTCTATTTTCCCCAGATCCCAGGGAATGGGTCACATCCTCCCTCTAACGTAGAGCAGAAGATCAGGAACTAAATGTCACAGACGGGACTTCTCAGTTTGTTCGCAAACAACGCACATGGCATTGGGGAGAGAGTGAGGGCACTTGACCTTCATATCCTGTATCCATGAGGCAAGTAAAAGGGCTGCACAGTTTAATGGTACTTGGTTAAAGTGATTAAGTCATAGTCTGTCTATCCTTCCGTGGTCCACTGAAAAGAAAAAGAAGAAAGTATGGTAACTTTTGCATTTTCAGAAAGGAAGCCTGAATACCAATCTGATCACGCTGTTCTCCACTCCCTGTGTGTGTTTCTAACCAGGTTTTCAACTACCCAGTCATCCCTTCGGTCGTTTGTCCATTCCTTCAGTAAACTTTTCTTGACTGCCTATTGTGGACCCAGCAATGTGCTGGAAGTCGAGGAAACAACGAATAAAATACATTTCTCACTCAAATCAAATAGGAATCATCGCTACCCACAATGTGTAGGAGGCGCTGGGACTGGGTGGGTACTTCAGGGACAGATAGCCATGCACTTAAAAGGCTGAGTAACATTACGCAATGCTAAGTGCCAGTGGAGTGGTATGAAGTTTAAGTGCAACCAGCATTCCAGAGACGGGGAGATCACTCTTGGTCTGGGCAGGTGGGGAAGCTGTAACAGTGGCATAATTGTGGTCAAAGCTAATAATAACTCTGTTATAAACCACAGCGTTGCAAGGACGACGGGATAATTTCTTTGAGAGAACAAAATCTTTTTGGTTTAAACTGACCTCATGGAAATAAATCTAGCATTTAAGAAGGAGTCTCAGGTTTCCTTTATGTCATAAGGGTTCATTTGTGGGTGACTGGTTCCCGAAAGCAGGAACTTGTCTGTATAGCTTGGAGTCATCCTGAACGGGAGAGATGAAAGTTTATGATTCTTCCAAAAATTATTCAATGTTAATTGTGTTTGGAACTTTTTAAATAAGGAAAACAACCCTAAACTGGATGGTTTAGATTATGTTATTTGGGAGAGGCTTTTCTCATGTAATTACTAGGTGTTAGCTCTATAATTATAAGGAGGACCTGAATTTTCTCCTTATCACTGACAATAACTCTCCTTCTGTATTGGAAAAAAAATAGTTCTTTTTAAAATTTTCTCATTCCCAATTAAGCTATCAAAAGCTAATCCACACTCCACAAGTTAAAAAGAACATACAGATGAAAATATCATTGATGATGTGGGCATTTCTATAGCTTTATTTTAAAAGGTTTGCGTCTCATAGCCTGTTAGTTTTAGAGAAACTTTAATAATTCGATACCAAATCTTATATTTACGTGGTTACATTCTAGATGGAAAATCAGATCCATGCTTAGTGCAAGTTTTAAATTTCACTGAAGTCCTTAGAACCATGTAGAGGTAACATGTGACTCTATTTGACTCAACTTCAACTAACAAAATAAGCTTGTAAGTTTGAGATACTGAATGACATGCCTCCCGATCTCTCTTGAATTCTCATAAAGAATACCGCAGGGTTTGGCCATAGATAAGAAGAACCAGAGGTTTCTTCCTTTCCAATAAGAACAACTTAAAAAAAAAATCTGAGTGAAATTAATTGTTGACATATACTGTTTTAATTAAAATATCTGGGAGTTAATAAGATAATGAGGGCTTAATCTGTAAAACTCTAGAAGGCAAAATCCCAGGAAGGCAAACAGGAACCTAGTTTGACTTAAAAGCAATTATCAACCTGAAGAAACACGCAAAACCGAGGTGCTCTTTTGGCGAAAAAGAAACAAAAAGATGTCAAAGCCTGGAGCCCACCCATGGTAGGGAGTCCCCATTTCCTCCCCAAATATATTACAATGGGATCCAAAGGCCTATACCCTCAGGCAAATGGAAAGCCAAAAATAAACTGGCCCTTGTGTAGATTTGCAGCCCAGGTTTCTATCACCTGGATGGTCCCAGGAACCCCAAGTGTTGAACTTGGACTAAGCAGGTCCCTTACCTGTAATGTTCTAGGAATAGATAAAAAAATATTCCCCAGAGAAAAGTTCCATCATCTCAGACATCAGTCATTCCTAAATTATTTTTCAAGTACAATGACCAACATACGGTCAAATATGATCAGTCGCATAAACAAGGTAACCTGAATGAGAACAAGCAGAAGTAACAGACAATAGAATCAGAGCACAAAAATTTCAAATTAGAATTATAAAATGCATGTACTATAAAATATGTTTCTTTTTTTTAAGATTTTATTTATTTATTTGAGAGAAGAGAAAAAGAGGGAGAGAGAGCAGGAGGGGATGGGCAGAGGGAGAGAGAGAAGCAGACTCCTTGCTGAGCAGAGAGCCTGATGCGAGGCTGGATCCCGGGACCCCAAGATCATGACCTGAGCCAAAGGCAGACGCTTAACCGACTGAGCCACCCAGGTGCCCCAATATTTGTGTTTCTTGTGTTTAGAAAAAAATAAACATAGATCTCCAGAGAATGAGAAACTACCAAAAGGCCATGGGCACTGCCAAATTCTTTGTAAAAACAAACAAACAAACAAACAAAATGCCTTCGAATCCCTCCACATTCTGGCAGCATTGTACCTTCTCCACGTAAGAGCCTGGAGAGCCCAAGTAAAAAGTGGCAGGACCAGTCCTATGAAAAATGAGGACCTCCTTGCCTCTGCCTGGGCCTCGGCTTGGGTCCTAAGTTGCCCTCTAGGAATAGCTTATCTACCCCATCTCCCCGTCCTTTTTTTAAAGTGGATTTGGATAAGAATATTTATACTTTTTTGATCACAATTCAGGTAAACCAAGGATATCCACTCGCAGTGCTAAATCAGCAACAGATTGTTCTTCGTGAAGGAATATCTTGCCAAATGTGAAGGGGAAAAAAACTTACCCGACTGAGTGCATTCTTATTCCTGTATTTGCTGCAAAAATGAGAAAAATTCTACCAGCTTTCATAGCAACAACTGTTTACCTTAACTCCTTCGCTTTCATGTCACTCAAAGGTGTAGACACTGTGATGCACCTCCCAGATCTCTCTTCAAGAACAAAAGACCTAATCCTACAGGGAGTGTTTCAGACAAACTGCTGTTGGCTGTTCACCCCCATTGGGATTGCCTCAGCTGAAAAGAGGCCCCCACGCTAAAGGCCTCATCTCCTTCCTGGGAAGCCCATATCCAATAACTAATCAACAGGGTTATAGAGTATGTTCCCTCCTCCTGCAGGGGGGACCCCTCTGAACATGATCCCATCTTCAGAATTCACTACAGGGATGACTGTGTCTTCCACTGAGATATCCAATCTAGCATCCAAGTTCAACTGCTCCCTGTGCCCAATCCTGTTTTCTTCTATTTTCTTCTACAGGTGTTAATCCCAAGAGCATTCCTTCAGAAACCTCCTACACACTAATCTCTGTGTTCATGTCTGCTATCCAGGGGACCCAGCCTGTGACACTGAATGCTCATTGATGTGAACCTTGTACCTTATTGGGGTTCAAACATTTCTTCTTCAGAGGTGCTCTAATTGTAAGAATTTTATCTAAGCCACAGGAAATATACTCTATTCTTTCTGCCAATTTGGACAATGTTCAGGAAATTTCCTGGAAATCACTCTGCAAGAAGCATCATGATTTAGTACGCATCCTACCAAACTCATTTCTTGGTTCTTCTCATATTTGACAGTGACTTCAGGGAAACAGCAAAGTCCTGATTCTTATAAGTAGAAGCTAGTGCCATTCCTAATCACAGCTGAGAACACTGAATTGATTCAAAGAATTGGCATTTTTGGTTTCTTAAGAATCCAGTCTTTTTCTCTTAATGAGTGCCAGTAGTATCTATAGCTGGTTGGAAATTGTAGGAATAGCTCTAAAATAAGCACACTGCAGACAAACTATCAGTCATCTTGTGGAGATGCTTGATTCTGTGACCCCTGGGAGGGGGAGGGGGAGCCACTGTCTGATCAGGTTGCCTTAATTAAAATCACTATGTGACTGTGGGTGTTGCTAGAAGCAAAGTTTTTTTCATCTTCCTCCATCTACTCCATCCTCCGAAGGACTGAAAATAGAATCTGATTAAATTATTCTGTTTTTGAGGACAAATACACACCCATAGCATTTTTTTCCAGCTTTATTGAAGTACAATTGACAAAATTATAAGATATTTAAGGTGTGCACCCCGATGATCCGATATATGTGTACATTGTGAAAGGGTACCTCCATCAAGCTCACTAAGCCATCTATCACTTCACACATTTAGCTTCTCTTTTGGGGTGGTGAGAACATTTAAGTTGTGTTCTCTCAGCAAATTTCAATTATACAATAGAGTTCTATCAACTTTGGTCACCATGTTATACATTAGATTCTCAATCCTTATTCATATTATGACTGAAGGCCTGTTCCCTTTTGTTAGGCCTGTAGCACTTTGAGGTTAATATTGATGCAGCCAGGCTGGGTCCAAGAACCCAGAGTGGGGTTCTTACAGGACCAGCCAAGAGGGTCCTTGGCTTTGAGAAGTATAGAAAACAAACTCAAGCTGAGAGGAAGTAAGAGCAGAGTTTATTAGTGTAGATATGGACAGAGGGCCAGGGAGACTCAGAAAGAAAAGAAGCATGAGTCTCATCTTTGCCTGGGGCCTGGAGTTTTTATTGAGGAGGGTGGTCTGGTGCAAGTGTCTTCTCCGTAATCCAGGAACAAAGACAGACGAGTATTTAGGTGTTCTCCATAAATCACTTATGCCCTGGAGCAAGGGGTCTTGATGAGTCAGGGGTCTTGGAAAACATTCCTGATGACCCTGCCCAGTCACTCCTTAGATGGTCTCTACTGTGTTGAAAGATTCCAAAGAAATCATTAAATCCTTGACCTTCACAAGGAGGACATACATTGTCTGTTCTATAAGGTGTATGTAAGGCAGGTGTGTAGGTCCTAGCAAAAATAGAAGCAAGAAAAGGAGTGAAAAAAGCAGTTTTTCATGGGGTCCCTTTAGTTTCCCTGTCTGAGTATCATCAAGCAGATACCTCATCAATGGCCGTCATTCTTAACACTTAACCCGTTTGCACTTGCCCCTCCAGATCGATCTAAATACAATTTCTTGGCATTAGGTTCTTTTTCAGTTTTGCAAATGAGTTTTATTTTTGTGACACGGATGACATCCGGGGACATCTATTTTTAACAAGAAAAATAGACACATTAAAAACGAACAAAGCTGGGATACTTTTTGGGTTTGGGTGTGGAGAGAGGAGCACGGGGAAAGTTTAACTGACTGGCCTATTTCACTGGCTTCAGTGAAATGTAGGTGTTTAGGGTTAAGAATTACTTCCATGGATTTATTTCCCTTTAAATGCTTGAATGGGTTTGGAGAGGGATGGGGTTAAAGGAGAACCGGGAACTAGGAGGTTAAAGGCTTTGGGTGAAGACAACCAACAATGAAAAGCAGTTAATTCTGCATTAAAATTGAATAGGATTCTGAAAGTTCCCCTGCAGATTGGTTACTTGGAACCCAGAGTCTTGGGAAAAGAGACTTGCCCCAGGCTGCCAATCAAAGGAAGAAGAAAGCCCCAGGAAGGCTTAGCACTTTCCTGCAGTGGATGTGAGGGACAAAAGTCAATTAGGGTTTTAAATGATCAAAGTGGCTAGCACTCTCTTGACAGACCCCAAAATAGCAACACTATTTCCTCAAATTCCAGCACAGAGGCTGTTTGCACAGCAACTGTCAGTGAGCCCTGTATCTCGGATGACCCGTCCTCTCCCCAGGCAGCACCCCCAGTGGGGCCAGGTCCTCACTCCAGAGCTGGGTCGGGATGGAGCTGCAGAGCTTGAGACATGCAGAGCTTGAGACATGCACCACTTAGCCTTTCACTGCTGGGTTTCTCTTTCATGAGAAGGCAAGGAAAACAAGAAAAGGGGCCGGCAGAGGAGAAAAGGAACTTCTCTGAGGGGACAGTCTGACCCGGATGTCTGTAACCCCAGGAGGGCTTTGGCCCATACACTGTACAGAAGAGAATCGGGCTGATGGGCTGAAAATTCGTTTCTATTTTGACTTTGCCTCAGAATATCAAAACATTCACTTTCTCTTGATGTAAGACAGCGTTGAGAAGACTTTCCATCAGGCAATATTTATAAACTGCTTAATTTCCTTGTATTCGGAGATGAAAGAAATCTTCATTACCTTGATAGCTATCATTTGGAAACGTTCTTGGGACCCCAGGGGCTTGGGTGCTTGGTGGCCATAAAACTTCAAAGAAGAGAGTACAGCTGGCCTGCATTGAGCTTCCCTTTTTGCTTTGGAGATGAAGAGGGAAGATAAGAAGACAAGGGAAGAAAGGGAAGGGGAAGGTATCAGGAACACAGAGCAAAACGGAGAGATGACACCAGGGTGGAAGTGTCCGATCATGGCCCGCAGAGGCCACTGAAGAGGGCTGGGGCTGATTCCCGCCACAAATTCCTTGCCTTGCTGGGTCATGACTCCATTTCTACTCCAAAATCATCAATCAAGACTTTTCAGCTCCTATTTCCTTTTTAGGGGAACTCAGAAAAGGGGCGGTTGTTTCCTGGCAAGGTATAGCACTGAGCCAACAGGCAGAGGGAGAACTGGGCTCACAGGATTTCACAGAATTCTTAGGGGGCTCTAGGCTTCCACCAGCTCTGGATTCGGGAGAGTAGGGTTGAGTTCAGCTGAGCTGGATTCTCCAGGAGGCAGGGGCCCACTAGACAACTTCCGGGTCATACAGATGAAAGAAAATAACATACCATTTGGTAAAACCAACAGTAGGATCCAGAATACAAAAGAACACTCTCTTCCTCTTTCAATATATTTGGTTTTGCGGCACCATCAATGCCGGACCCTGCATGGGACAAACGCAGAAGGATACTGACCCTCCTCCCAAGTAAGGCAGGCATGTGAATATATGGATACCCTACAAGAAGATCATTACTCTAACAGTGCTGCAGTCGAAGGTGGTGTTCATGGGTGGGAAGGAGGAACTTTGAGGAGTGCAGGTCATGCCTCTATCAGGTGTGAAGAAATCAGTGCAGTGTCATCTGCCTAAAGACTTCCCCCTTGAGGGGTCAAGTCTCCTTAGAATAGGGTTTGCTAAGACCTTGTGGTTAGAAGTCTCCTTTCTATGGGTTGCAGCTTTCTGAGTGTCTCCTTCAGGGACTTTATGCCCTGTGAAAAATTTTCTATTATTTCTGTGGAAGTGACTTCTTATGAAAAATAATAATAACACAGAAAGATGTTGTGTGACTCATTGGTTGCCACGTGAAGGGGAAAACAAAGAAAATATTGCATAGAAAGTGACTGCAAATGGCCCCTTGGCCACAGATGTGGGACTTCTAGAGGAATCAGAAGAGGATTTCTTCCGGGTAGGTGGGTCCACAGCGCTGGTCAGCCCATGTGACCCGGAGCACCTCATCATTATGGAAATTCTGAGTTAGGGAACTTGGGCATTTATAGATTTTTTTTTTCTTTCTATTCTTCTAATACCTATGCTATGCGTACTTTGGCTTTAGAAGATGTTTGACATAATTTTTGTGTTGGCTTGTTGTGTGCTCTCGTGAGAAGACAGGAGTTAGCGTCAAAAGTCCCAGATTTGAATCTTGACATTTTTTACCAACTAGCTGTACGAACTTAAGCACGCCACCACTTTGTAAATGTCAGTGTCGTCATCTATAAAATGGGCTGCTGATAACACCTAACTTTTTAAAAAGTCTTCCTCAGGCTCAACTCAAAGTGCTATATAACTGGCAGTCTTTATTTTTTTTTTTTAAGATTTTATTTATTTATTTGACAGAGAGAGACACAGCAAGAGAGGGAACGCAAGCAGGGGGAGTGGGAGAGGCAGAAGCAGGCTTCCCACTGAGTGTGGAGCCCGACGCAGGGCTCGATCCCAGGACCCTGGGATCATGACCTGAACTGAAGGCAGACACTTAACTGACTGAGCCACCCAGCACCCAACTGGCAGTCTTTAAATCAAGCCTCGGGCACCTGGGTGGCTCAGTTGGTTGAGCGACTGCCTTCGGCTCAGGTCATGATCCTGGAGTCCCTGGATCGAGTCCCGCATCGGGCTCCCTGCTCGGCGAGGAGCCTGCTTCTCCCTCTAACCCTCTCCCCTCTCATGTACTCTCTCTCTCTCTCATTCTCGCTCTCTCAAATAAATAAATAAATCTTTAAAAAAAAATAAAAAATAAATCAAGCCTCTCAGAAACTTGGGAGAGTAGTTTGTAGGGTCTCACTTAGGCTTATAACACTTCTCTTATTGCTTACACTTACTACAATTCTAACTTTTCAAACCTTTTCTCTATTGAGTGCACTGTATTCCATGCGCAGGTCTGTTGTCTCACTTATTCTCACCACCACACCATGGATTTGGCACTATCATCATCCCATTTTACAACTGGGAACACTGAGGCTTGAAGTTAAGATCACCGGCTCGGAGCCGCACAGCCTGACCCAGAGCCCATACCTTGGAGCCTCCTCAGGAAAGTAGCCACTCATTTCTGTCACGGGGCTCCCACTGAAGCTCTCCTCCCCGCCTCCTCCGGGTAGAGACCTGGTGCCCTCCGGCTTGGAAAGACGGGTGGAAGGTGCTCAGCGCCATCCTCTCACTTACATTTGCTATGTCACTGGCATCTCTAGTTTCAGAAATCTCTGAGTGCCATCATGTGAGGCTCTCTGGGGAACACATTCCCTGCAGAACCTGGAGCTTCCTCCAGTGTTTGGAAAGTTTTGCATGATGAATGGTATCATTGGTCTTTCTGGGCTTGGTGCTAGAGCTCCTTGTGTTTATACGACAAGGGATGATGAGCTGCCTGGCTCCTCCCCAGCTGGCAGCCCCGGCAGCCACTTCTCACACCTAATTGGAGCCTGGAACAACACAGCCCAGGCTCTCCAAGCCCAGTCATTGCCACTCACTGCCAAAGGATGAAAAACCCTCTGACCTGCCTCCTGATTGTTTTCAAATTAAAAGGTACTTTGGGGACAACTGAAATTCCCCCAAGTGCTTGTCTGAACGATTCTGGCAGCTTTTCCTAAAGTGCTCTGGCTCCCAGAGCAACCCCCCAGCCTCGGACTTTCCACCCAGCTCAAGCCCACACCCTGCCCACTTTCTGAGCTCATCCTCTGAGCACTGCACCAGCTCTTGGCCTGCTAGGGGCCCCCTCCCACCCCTCAGAGCTGGTACCTTTGCCCCAGGTTGACTTCTAGAAAGAGAGAGCCGGGTGAAGTTTCCTAGAATGTGCTTTGGGCTTTGGAGAAAGCACCTCCCAGGGCCCCCAAATGGGCAGCACACCGGTGAGCACGGGAAATGATGTGCCTCGGGGGCTACTTCTAGGCCTTTCTGCCAGCGAGCAGCCTCGCTGATTGAGAGACGTCGCTTTCACAGAACCCTTAGGGTTTTCCTCCCGGCCTCGAGGAGCATATGACAGTCAGAGCTGAGACCAGAGACGAGCACTAGGGAGCACCAAATCCAACCTCAAATGAGGCCGATGGATATGAGTGAGTGACCTGGTGTTTAACAATGAGTTCGTGGCAGAACTGGGACTAAGGTCTGGGCCTCATGTGGCCCAGGATGTGCTCCGTCACCACTCTTACCTTCCACACCTCGCTCTATGTTCCACGTACTATCCATCTTACCTTTTTCTCAAGGGAGTCCCAACAGACCAGACAACAGCTGGAATGGAGACCTCCTCCTGCCCTGAGTGTGGGGTTCACAAAACAGTCACCGTTTCCGTAGCCTGGTCAAGAGCTCCTGAAGAAGAAGCCAAAACCCAGTCCTGGTTGAGGGATTCCAGAATCTGGGAGGTGGGAAGGTTGAGGGGCAGGAGGTCCTCACCAGCTATTATATCCATCCCAGGACTCAGATTCTTGCCTTCCCCATGCAAAGACCCCTAAGAGAGACAGCACAAAGAGGAAGAGAGAAAGCACCTACACCAGCCTGGGGGAAACTTGATTTAGAAATAAAGTGTGTTTGTGTCTTTTTAACACCGCTATAGTTGGATTCTGACTCATTTTATAATATGGGTATTCATTCAATGCTTTTAAAGTTTAAAAACAAATGAGAGGGAGTTCTGGTTCTGGTCTGGCATGCACAAAGCTTAGAAGTTGTCATTCCATCCTAACAGTGAGTAAAAAGTAACATACTGAAAAATCAATAACTCTTCTTAGATCTGTTGAAAAAGTGAGGTCACAGAGCAAACCAATGCTCCCCAAATTGAAGAGAGGCAGAGAGGCAGTTACAGAGAATGTCAACTGCTGGAGCAGAAACCTCTGTGGGGGGGAAACCCTGGGCTGTCGGTGATGATCGTCGAAGGCTAGCAGTGGACAAGTCTGAGAGCTAGATACTCCAGGGGGATCCAGCTGTGGGGGGGGGCTCCCAAGCTTCTGTGAGTTTTACCTCTAGGAGTTCTACGAGGTTCTCACAATGATGTCGGGGAAAATCCCCTCATGCTTCCAGCCGGAGTCAGGAAACAGGCACCATTTTGAAATAATCCAGAGCATTCTGTTCTTCTAACAAGACATGCCCTGTGAAACTATTTAACCAGAGCCTAACTTGCCAGGGTTTTGTCAGGGCCTAACCCACCTGCCAGAAGGAAAATACCCAACTCCACTCATGGGACCACGAAATGCTTTTCCTCCCCCACACCTTACCACGACATGATGAAAGGCCTGCTTGCCACAGTTCCTTTTATCCGGTACATCATGTTCACCTGTCAACAAAAAATTACAAGACATACTAAAAGGCAGAAAACATAGTTTGAAGAGACTGAGCAAGCAATAGAACCAGGGTCAGATATGGCAAGGATGTTGGACTTATTCACACCAGGAATTTTTTCAAAATATGATTAATAGGCTAAGGGCTTTAATGGATAAAATAGACAACATGTAAGAACAGAAAGATCATGTAAGAAGAAATGTGGAGATTCTAAGAAAAAAATAAAAAGAAACGCTAGAGATCAAAATCACTGAAACAGAAATGAAGCGTGCCTTTGAGGGGCTTGTCAGTAGACTGGAATTGGCTGAGGAAAGAAACTCTAAGACAACAAAAACTTCCAAAACTGAAAAACAAAGAGAAAAAGGACTAAAAAAAAAGAAAGAAAGAAAGAGAGGAAAAGAAGAGAAAAGGGAAAGGAAGGAAACTCAGAACCAAATATCCCAGGACTGTGGGAAAACTAAGAAAAGGTGTAACACAGGCATAACAGGAATACCATAAGATGAAGAAAGAGGAAAAAAAAAAAAAAGAAGAAGAAAAATATTTGAAGCAATAATGACTAAGAAATTACCTCCAAACTAATAGTAGACACCCAACCACAGACCCAGGAAGCTCAGAGAACACCACTCAGGATAAATGGCAAAAAATAAAAAACAAACAAACAAACAAAAAACACAAAAAAACCTATGCTTAGGCATATCATAGTCAAATATCAGAAAATCAAAGAGAGAGAAAAAAAAAATCTTGAGAGAAGCCAGAGGGAAAGAACACCTTACCTATGAGCAAAAAAATAAGAACTACATCTGACTTACCAGAAACCGTACAAGCAAGAAAGCAGAATGAAATATTTAAAGTGTTTTGAGGAAAAGAAAAACCACACCAACTTAGAATTCTGCACCCTACAAAGTCATCCTTCAAAAGTAAAGGAGAAATAAAAACTTTCTCACACAAATAAAAATTGAGGGAATTTTTTGCCAATAGATCTGGCTCTCGAGAAATGTTAAAAGTTCTTTCAAGAGAGGAAACTGATAGAGGTCAGAAACTCAGATCTGCATAAAGAAAAAAAGGGCACTGGAGTAGAAATAACCTAATGTGAAGCTCCGGTGTAGGATACGGACAGTGGGGGAGGTTGCACACGTGTAGATATGGTGGCACGTGGAAACTCTGTATCTTCTGCTCCATTTTGCTGTGACCCTAAAAAGGCTGTAAAAAATAAAGTGTATTGATTTTTAAAAAAATGAAACTTTAATTTGTTTTATGAAACTCAGTCTATGGGTGGTTAGCATGTGGGCCTTCATTTATACTCACTCTAACTGTATGAAAAGAATGCTAACTTGTTAAATAATATGTTTTTAGGAACAGGGAATGAGGAGCTCTATGAGAAGAGAACTTAGCTAGTTCCTTCTTTTCCTCTTCTCTCCTCTCTTAGAGCCAGCAATCACAGCAATTCCATGGCCCACTAGTTGATGGAACCCTCCATAAAGACTTGGCTTAGACTCCATCCTAAAGCTCTTCTCTTTGCCAACATGAGCTTTCATCTTGTCTATCCTCAAAGCAAACTTGGGCTGAAAGTCATTCCAAGCTCTGATGCATCCTGATTATAGAACGGTTTAAAGGAATTTCTTGATTGTTCAAAATTTGGAAGAACCTATTCCATAATGGAGATTGCTTCTTTTAAATAAAAAGAAACAACTTTAATTGCATACCACCTGGTTCAGAGAAGATTTAAACCAAAAATTAGAGTGGTCAGGAAAACCAGTGTGTGCTTGGGTCCAATTTAGGACAAGACAATTAATGCCAAATTATTATATTCTTCAAAAATCCCAAGAATCAACATTGTGAGCCACTTAAGGGAGGGAAAAAATGTGAAAACAGAGGGGTAAAAGTCAGTTGATCCAAAATAAAAAGTAATGAATTGGAAAATAAGCAACTAGAATGGTTCAGATTAATGCCTTCCCAAACTTTTCTTCTCAACTAAATACAGATGATACCAAGAAAAAAAAAAAAAAAAGAAAAAGGAGCTAAAAAGAAAATTAAAACCATTTGGCAGGAAGTATTTCCCTAAGCAACAAAAGATGAGGCGTTCCTAAACTAAAAATGCTAGAGCTGTTCAAGAATGAGCAGCTTTTGGGGCAGAGAGATCAGAAGGGAGATCACTCTTCCAAAAAGGAATATTTCCTCACTCTGACTTGTCCATGGCCATACACCCTTTGCTCACCAGGCTTCATGTTCCTAACAGCTCTGCAAATTTCAGGACAAGCCAATCTATGTCCAGAAGACCCAGTTCGTGTTGATTCCAGTACCGTTTCTGTCCTTGAAATCCAGGAACCCCAAACGCCAAGTTCAATTCTTTTCTGATTTCACTTGATCTGGCAACTCTCTTCTGAAACTAAAAAACAAAATTCAAAGAAAGGTGGGTGTGGTAGACACTGGTGCTTTTCACTCATATTTCCAACTCTTCTCCTCTGGGCATGATTAAGATTACCCTTCCCTGCCTTCCTGATGTTAGACATAGCATGTGGTCTGCTTTGACCAATGACAAGGAAATGGAAGTGATGTGTATGTCTTCCAGGTGGGAGTCTTTAAGGGTTTACCAGTGATTATCCCGCGTCTTGCTGTCTTCAGCAATGTTGCAGTTAGCGGAGGCCCCGCCAAGCCTTGCCCCCTGAGTACACGTGTGAGACAGAGGCCCCACTGAAGGGCAATGGACAGAATGCCCGAGTGAGAAATGAACCTTGTTTTAAGCCATTGAGAATTTAGGGTTGTTTGCTTCCATAGCATACCCCAGCCCATGTTGTTTAGAATAACTGATAATTCGGGCCACAGTAACTAAGATCCAAAAATATTTCAGAGAGATATTCTGTTTTTAAGGAAACTTTTTTTTTTTTTTAGAAGAAATGGACATTTTCCAACTTACTTACTGAGGGCCCTGAAAAGTCAACCATCCTTGAAATGTGACTCACTTACTACAAATGTTGTCGGAGTAAATGTTTATGACACCAGCTAGTCTTGTGAGTTATCATACACATGATTAAACATCACATGCCTAATTTATCCTGAATCTTATGCGCAATCTTAAGTCATTTTGTTTTCAAAGTGCTTTTCTGATCTTTTGTAATTGGTACTAAAGCTGCCTCAATGTAAGAGTAGCTACTTATACTTTAATCTATAAACATGAAAATATAAAAATGGCCAGATATTTTTACTTAAACTAGTTCAACCTAAAATTAACCAAATCCCTTTAGAAAGTTAATTACTGTAAATAGTTGAGGGTAAAGATATTTAAAAAACGAAGGGAATTTTGGCACCACACATAGATTAATGCCACCCACGTTAAATTCCAGATTTGTTTACTTAGGTTCAATTTAGAATTAATTTCGTATTTCTTAAAAGCAATTTCTGGGGCCCCTGGGTGGCTCAGTCATTAAGCGTCTGCCTTCGGCTCAGGTCATGATCCCAGGGTCCTGGGATCGAGCCCCGCATCGAGCTCCCTGGTCGGCGGGAAGCCTGCTTCTGCCTCTCCCACTCCCCCTGCTTGTGTTCCCTCTCTCGCTGTGTCTCTCTCTGTCAAATAAATAAATAAAATCTTTAAAAAAAAAAAAAGCGATTTCTAATACTCAGTCAAGAATAAATTGGAGTATTGAATTTGTTATCATATCAAAGTGACCTTAATTTTGGACAAATATTTGGAAAGCAAGAGTCTGAGCCTGGTGAGCTGTTGTGTTGATTTTCATGTTTTTAAGCAACGAATTCAGAGTCAATCTGTATTTTAACACATGCATTTGAGACTAATGCTAACGTTTACAAACTCGGGTTCAATTCCATCCCTCTGGGAGATAATCCAACGTGCACTTTTAAGTTCAATGTAAATTACAAGTAGCACGTGTTGCCTTGTACTCATCTCTACCAGGCATCTTCTGGAAACCAATGCAATCAATATAGCATGAAATAAATCATTCCTGAAGAAATGGAATTCATATAAAATAGCTTTTGCTCCCCAGAGATTTTTTTGTTAAGAGAGACATGATTTAGATAGGCAGCTATGATTTTGCTTTGGGCCAGGCCTGATTATCTGTGTGTTTCTGAGCACTTTCCAGAAAACAGCAGAACCAGATGACAAAATCAGTTCCCCTGGGGCTCAGCTGACTCAGGACATCTCTATATCGATGTCCCAAGGTAATTTGTCCTCAAATGAACTCATCATCTTCCTTTTAAAACCATGGTTTTATAGTCCCCTTCAGCCTTTTTTTTTTTTGCCTCTCACATCCGGGAATTCACGGGTTCCAGTGTTTCCCCCTTGCCTCTTGTCCTACCCTTGCCCTGTACTGTCTGGCCCTCGCCTCCCTAAAGGTCTTCCTGCCTCCAGTATCTCCCCTCTCCAGCCCCTGTTTCCACTGCCACCAAACTAATCTCTGTAAAACACAAGTCGGATTATGCTACTCTCACCTCAGAAATGTTGTGATTCCTGTGCTATCTTTTGTTTGCCTCTAAAGACCCACTCTACCCTTCTCCCTCTGTTGTGCCCCAAGGGCCAACCTGTATGGACAGGATCAGTGCACTCTCCTGCCTTTTGGATAATGGTTCAGTTTTGAAAATGTGGAACCCTGGAGGAGGACAGTGAGGTTAGGGGATGGATTTCCTGGCTACCTCCTTGTTCATTGACATAAGGCAGCTGCATCCCTCAACCCTTCCCCACATACCTGAGTCTGAGTGTGCCACATACTCTATACTTCTTTGATCCCTGCTTTCGTTTTTCTTTTCTTCCCCTATAGTCTGAAATCTTTTCATTATCTTTACTGCAATCATTTTCATTTAATCCTGCATTAGCCTTTGCATCAGATATATCTGATATCAGGAGGCTCGCAGAACCACAAGGTGAAGGAAGCCAAGAGCCTTGCATTACAGCTTGGAGACAGAACCACTCAATGATCAGGAATGCCCCTTACAGACTTCACATGAATGAGAAATAAAGTACTACCACTTTATGTGGATTTATTTGCTTCAATCACTAGCATTACCTTATTAATTAAGTATAAGTCTTTTAGAAAATAAAAAAAAATTCTATTCCTCAATGAGATTCCCAAGTGAGTCATTAAAGTAAGTCATAAACATAGAGGTGAAAGAGCCATGATTACTAGGATCTGAAGGAGTTCCCAGAAAACACGTTGCCTACTGTAATAGTTTCCTGGGTTGGTAAAGAAAGAAAACACAGGAGCCCTGGTGTTTCTGGACTTGTTCAAGTCATTTGACAAAATTTCACATATTCTTTTGCTTAACAGGGAAAATTATTCACAAAAGAAAAATGAAATTGAGTGGATTATTACTTACTAAAAAGGTGCTGGTTAATAATAGATTAGAATCAACCCAAAGGAGGTTTTCTAGTGGTGGCCGGGCTTGGTTCTTTATTATAACCAGGCAAACATTTTTATTAGTTATTTAGATAAAGCAAAAGAGGGCTTGAGCTTGTTTTGTTTTTTTTTTTTAATTTTCTCACATTAAACAACGGCCTGCTGAATGAAATAAGCCAGGCAGAGAAAGACAAATATTGCATGGTATCCCTTATATATCAAATTTGAAAAAAAAAAAAGTCAAACTCATAGAAATAGAGTAGAATATTGTGGTTGTTGGGGGGAGCAGGGTGGAAAAATGGAGAGGGGTTGGTAAAAGGACACACAGTTTCAGTTATAAGTAAGTTCTGAGGATCTAATGTAAATGCTGTGATTATAGTTAATAATAGTGTAGTGCCTTATTGAAATTTGCTAAGAGAAAAGAACTTCAGTTTTCTCACAAGCACACCCAAAAATACTTGAGGTGAGAGATGTGTTGACTCCTTGGTGGGAATGTATACATATATCATCACATTGTACACTTTAAATATATTGCAATTTTGTTAATTACACCTCAATAAAGCTAGGGGGAAAAAAACAATAGCCTGAATCTAACAGATACAATTTTATAAGATAAATTGAAATTCTGACATTTGGACAAACGCACGCAAACTCATACACACACACAATATGTGACTAAAGAATAAGGAAGCCGTGGGTCAGCTGAGTTGGCACTTTACATGAGGCTGTATGTTAAACCATGGCTCCTAGAGGTTAAGAAACTTGCCAAAGCTGGGAGCGAGCAGTCGGCTCTGGAATCAGACGGAGTAGAGTCCCTTTTCTTCTGCACTTGTAAGACGATACAGAGGTATTTCTATTTTGGGCAGCATACTTTGAGGAGTAGGAAAGTAAAGCTTCTTGGTGGAGAAGAACCAGGATAACGTTGGATCTGAAGACCCGTTTCACAGAAATGTTTCAAAGACTAAGATACTGGGACCCTGGAGGCAAGAAGACTCAGAGAACTTGGTCTCCACCTTCCAGTGTTCCTAGGATTGCCAAGAGGGAGAGGAGTTAGAATAATTCTGTGCTGCCTCCTGTCCCCCACGCTGGGTTTCTTGGGCAATAGAGAGAAGCTACAGGTGATTAATTTCAACTCAATATCAGGAAGGGCTTTCTATGAGAGTTGTTCAAAGCAGGAGAAGGTGGGCCTGTGCAAACAAGTAGGGAATCTCTCTGGGCAGTTGACTTCGGGTCATTCTTCAAGGCCCTCTCAGGGTCTGAGAGACTTTAGTTCTTGTTCACTGTGCTGAACTTGGGTAACTTGGGAAACATGCAAGCCAGCTGACAGACACTGCATGTCTTTTACATGGTGACTCTGTTGGCTTTGCCAGGAGATAACTTAGGAGGCAAATAAAATACTATCTTAGAGATTAGCATTTGTGTTTGTAGAAGGAATGACTCTATGAACCCAGCCCAGCATTTATTGAACAACTCCTGTGAGCCAGGGACCGTGCCTGCTCACCACACCCTCTACCTCCCTCCTACCTGTTCCTTTCTTTCCTTCCCACAAAATGCAGAACTTCTGTTATTTCCTTTGGGAAATGATCATTCTAGTCAAGAAAAAAAATACTGTTTTTGTTTTCCATTTCTCTTCAAGAAGTTTGACTGAACTAAAACTCCCCAGTCAGTTTTCATGCTTTATTATGACTGGTGTTGACAGTAATAATAGATTAATTTTTTTCACCCTCCAGAGAAGAGCTGCAAGAGAATCAAAATGGGGAGGGCTGCTGAGGAAGGTTTTTCTTTGTTGAACTGGGTCCGGAATTAGGCAGGGAGGGCAGGGCAACAGAAAACAGAACAACGGAAAAGAGAGCCATCACATCTTTAGTCGGGGTTTGGATGGGGTTGCTGCTAGGAAACTTCTGAGAGAGAAAATAGTAGTCTGGACACTCACACACACAAATCCAAATTTAATAATCACCAGGAACACTGGACTTTGAACAGAACGTGCACATTGTAGAAAAAGTAGACTAGTGGTTTTCAAGTGCCCATTTGTCCAAAATAGATCAACAGAACCCATTTTGGCTGAATAACGTCTCTAGAGCCCCTCTGGGAAACTCTAGGGATCTTTAGACACAGTTTGAAAACCATGACACTGAATAAGTCCAGATGAGTGTAGGGCAAATTCTACCCAATGGATGACAGTTCTTGGGTTCATTTATTACTTAGCAGAGTTCTCTTCTAGGCTCTCCAAGTATAGCATAGGCTAATGTGAAAGATGGTCAGTGGCTACCAGTTCTGTATTCTCAGTTTTCATGGACAGCACTCCAGTCCTTGTCTTCATTATTGCCAATACCCATCAACCTCTCCCCACCTCTGGTCTCTGTCACCTCTGGTGCACACTGAATATAGGAAAAGATGAATTGTTTTCCTTAAGCATTTTTGGCCATTATCTTGCTCAAGAATCTACAGCGGTACCTTATTATGACTACCTTATTCAAGCTTCCACCCATCCCCACCCTCATCCTCATGCAAGCTCTGTTGCAACCCACTGTGTCTTCTCTTACCTTCAGGCCTTCACACAGGCCGTTCCTGCCTGGAACACTCTCTGTAGACTCTCCCCCATCCCTTCTTCCTTGGCTAACTCTTGGAGCTCATCCTCATGCATCATTTCCTTTGGGAAGTCTAGGGACATAGGTGCCCCTCATGTGTACTCCCATATCATTCCTTAGTGTTTTTAGGGCTACTTATTAATCTGTATCTCCCATTAAACTAAACAACAAGAAAACAATGTCTATACCTTGGTTACTCTTGTACCCCCAAATTCCTGGCAGTGTAAGATTTGCTGAGTGAGTGAATGAATTCAACATAAATATTTGTTGAACGAGTGAATTTAAAAAAATGAATAAATGACGGTTGGTAGAAGAGTTGATAGATTGTGCTTTTGTAGAGGTGTGTGGTCCTTTGTGCTGCCCCTTCAGGTGGTCTTTCAGTAGTGATCCCCACAATTTGGGGGTCCGCCATAGTCTATTTGGGCTACTATAACAAAATACACAGACTGGGTCATGTATAAACGACAGAAATGTATTTCTCACAGTCTTGGAGGCTAGCAGTCTGAGATGAGGGCATCAGCCTGGCCAGATGAGGGCCCTCTTCTGGATCACAGAATTCTCACTTTTTCTTCACTTGGTGGGAGGGCTAGGGAACTCTCTGGAGCCTCCTTTATAAAGTGTTAAGCCCATTCAAAATCTCTCATGACCTAAGCACCTCCTGAAGTTCCCATCTCCTGATACCATCATCGTCGGGGGGCGGGGCGGGAGGGTGGATTTCAACATATGAATTTTGAGGGGATACAAATGTTCAAACCGTAGCACCTACCAAGTGAATATTAGTTTTCTCTCGTCCTAAATAGGAAAGCATGGCAGGGGGCATGAGCCTTTTGGAAACGAGGCTTTCTGAGTGAGGAGGGGGAAGCTGTTGACCATCTGTGGGGACGAGAAAAGGAATTCAGGAGGCAAGCTCCCAGGCGGCTATCGCTGTTGGTGAGACAAACCATAGAGGAACTGGAAAAATGACTTTCGTCCTCCTTCTGCTGGTTGCCACTGGGATGTCTCCAGCCATTTGGCCTTATCTTGCTACCCAGAACCGCCCTACTTTGCTCTTGAAGAAATCAAGGGCCAAAGAAGCCGAAGGACTTGCCAAGAGTCTCAAAAATAGTGGCAGAGCCAGGCCGAGAACCTGATTCTTGGAGCAATACTCTCTGTCACCCGTTATTTCCTCCCAGCTGCTGTCTGAAAGCCTTTAGTTCTGATTTACTAACCCAAAGTTATGTGTGCAATGTTTCCTGCCCAGGGCTCATGGCCCCCGACCTTTGATGTTGTAAAAGCAAGAGGCCGAGGATGGGCATTTCCTCCTGACCAGCAATTCCCAAAGAGCAAAGCTGTTCTAGTGGGGAGGGGGGTACAGATGAGGGGGCAAAAGCCAGGGTAAGCAAAACCAAGGGAAACTGCAAGAAATCTATCCCCACATACGTTCTTTTGCTCCTCGGGCTTCAGTGACAACTTCACTTTTTTATTTTGAGACTCAACGGAAAATGTGGCCTGGAATGGGGGACGGGGCGGGGCGGGGGGGGCGGTTTGCACATGAATGCACATAAAACATGGGATATTCATTAGATTCCTACAGTAAAGACTGAAAGACCCACACCTACTCAAACCCCACTCACCACCTCATCCTGTGCCTTCGTTTGTGGAGCAGGGGGCTGTGGGGGCCTCCAAATACCAATCTTTCTGAGCTTAGAGTCAAGTGGCAACATCCCTGCAGAGGGCTCCTCCAAAATGTTTCCTTGCCAAGATCCTGATTTGAAAAACGGACGCATCAGAGCTTGTTCTGTTTATTGCGTGATAAGAGATGCAGGTTCATCCTCGGCATTCTCTTTGAGCTATTTCTCACTTTGCAAGATTTCGTAAGTTCCGATGGAGTGGGAACTTGCCAGCAAGAAGAGCTCCATTTCTGGCCATGCATATCATGATTCAGGTTTCCTCAAGGGATTCAGCTCTTAACTGGTAACTGGCTATGAATTGGGAGGAGAAATGAATAGTTAGGGAAGTGGCAACGGCCTTAAATGAGCCCTCAACATACATGAGCAACTGGGTTCTTGTCCCTCATTTCTTTGGCCCCTTCATTTATTCACTCAAACAATAGTGTCTCGGGCATCAGGCAGGTTGCCCTCTAGCAGGAGAGATATTAAAAACGCAATTCAGTATTGCACAATGTATGTCTACCGTGCTTGTAACACAAGCAACAGAAAAGATGGCTCCATCAGGCCCGAACAGGGAAGGAAGTCAATTGTCTCACATGATTGAAAACTCCCTGAGGGGGTTTGCCTCAGCAAGCTCCCTCTCCGTGGCTCCGTCCCTGAGCTCCCTAACCATGCCTCCCCGTTTTGTCTTCTGGGGCCTTGGCTGCCCTCCTTCACAGTCTGAAGATGACCAGTGTCACATGCTTCCTTGTTCAGATCCAGCCAAAAAGAGATAGCATCTTTGCCCCAGCGCTTGTGGAAAGGGTCCTAGGACTCGGTCTGGTTCAGGAGTGACACTCGGGGCCTAAACTGAGCGAATCAATCCCATGATCAGGAGATGGTCACGTGCTCCACTGAGGAGGCAGGTGTGGGCAGCACAGGAATCCCTAAATGGAACTGAGCGTGTGGAAAAGGAAGAAAGATAAACCAAGAAATGTCCATTTCAGAGAAAGGGCTTAGGGGGGTGCTAATAGGGCACAGAAAGGTCTTCCTCCGCCTGGGCAAGCCCAAGGGGTTCTACAGGAAGGAGCCATGTGAAGGGAAGGAATTTGGATTGATCAACCCCTGGGAGGCATTCCTAGTATACAAAAGCCAGAAGCTTCCCTTAGTTAAAAAATGATGAATGTATGGAATTAATGTCCAAAGATAAAAAGTCCAGGAGCAGACTTTATGCCAGGACTCAAGAAGCTGTGTGTTGGGAGCTCGTATCTGTGTCTTAAATGCTCAGAAAAGAAGATGAAAATATTTGAATGTGCCTGAAGAGAACTGTTTATAAGAAGGCTCTGGTTCCAAGGACCGTGGAATACTCGACCGTTTCATCAAGACGAGGCCAGGCTCGGTTCCCATGAATCTGGCCTTGAATCAGCTCCACCAGTCGCCCAGTGTGGCCCTGGGAGAGTCACTTAACCTTACCGCTTAACCTCTTCATCTTTAAAATTTGGAGACCAGCACTTCCCTTCCTGAGTGATTATGAAAAGCAGAAATAACACCTCAAACAGCCCGCATGAAGCTCCCGTTAAGCAACAGGGACTCTTGTGACTCAAATGGAGTCACCTTTCCGGGAAGATGTAATGCCAGAAGAGGAATGTGCACTTTCTGGAAGCGGCTGGCTTCAGACAGGATCAAAGCACAAACAAACAATTGACGGGAATGGTATTAGGGACATGTTGCTGTCACTGGCGTCCCCGCTCAGATTCCAGCCGTGTTCCCCCTGCATTCTCATACCTGGGCATTGCCGACAGAAGGTCCCCCATCCCGGGACCTAAGGCTCTAGTCCAGGGGAATAAAGTCTGTCACACAAGCTTGGTTCAAGTTAATAGACTCACGTTGGAGAGGAAAGGGGTGACAAGCACCACACTTTATCTGAACTCAGGACATTTCTGGTCTTGCCCCCAGTGTCTGTGTCCTAAAGGAGAAGAGACAGTAGGAAACAAGAGCATGACCGTGCCAGGAGCCCCAGTGGGCAGCGTTTGGATGGAGACACGGGAGGGAGTCATGGTGACTTCTGGCTGGGGTTGGGGTGAAAATGGCTGGAGCCCCAAATGGCGAGAGCTTGTGCCAGGACCACCTCAGCCCAATCCGGACAGAAGAAGAATGGGAGGGAGGCATCACAGTAAGTGGACAGGAGAGAGAGACAGAGACGCGTGCCAACAGCTACAGCAGCAGGGGACACGTTCCGTGGCTCTGCAGCATATGGCTATTATAGCTCAGGGGCATGGGTGTCCTCAGTGGAAATGGATGCATCGTGGCCCAACACACACGGCGACAGGGAGCCAGCTGAGTGCAGGGGTCACATGGCAGCTGCGAGGATCACGCAGGAGAGCACACATGGCCAGCCCTGGGGATCCCCATGAACAGCCGGAGGGGTGGGGGCGCCGGCCTTCTGCAGTGCTGACTAAGGGCAGGGCCACGCTGTGTGGCGTCACTCTGCTTGTGTCCCAGAGTGGTGTGGCCAAGGAAACGGGGCAACACAAATTCACCACTCCCCGCGCCCACACCCAGCACTACGTGGTCACTTCGGTGCCAACTGAAATCACCAGGGGAATCTGTATTTTATTGTGCCGTCAAGAAACCATGATTCAATGCTGTTACAGCTTTGCCTTTTGCCAGAGATAATTAAAAATGTTTTCATCTAGGGCGCCTGGGTGGCTCAGTCGGTTAAGCGACTGCCTTCAGCTCAGGTCATGATCCCAGGGTCCTGGGATCGAGCCCCGCATCGGGCTCCCTGCTCCGCGGGAAGCCTGCTTCTCCCTCTCCCACTCCCCCTGCTTGTGTTCCCTCTCTCCCTGTGTCTCTGTAAAATAAATTAATAAAATCATTAAGTAAAAAAAAGAAATAAAATTTACCAGCCCACCCCAGTAGCTGACTTCTTGCCCTTCCCCAGCCCCTACACACCTCCAGAAAGTAAGCATAACCCTCTTCTCTGACACCACTGATTATTGTTTTGCTTGTATTTAAAGTCTGTATAAATATGATCATTCTGTGTATACTTTTCTGAGTACTTTTTATGAGATTCAGCCTTGTTACCACATACAGCAATTATTTATTTTTATTGGTCTGTACCAGTATTTCCTTATGTAAGATACCACAAGTCAGGTACCCATTCTACTGTTGATTCCCACTTGGGTTGTTTAAAGTTTCTGGCTCTCCTAGATAATACTGCTATGAATATTCTTAGATAATGTCTTTTAGTGAACGTATGTATGGATTTCTTTTGTGGATATACCTAGTTGTTCTAGGTCATACGTTTAGTAGATATTAGAAAACATATTTCTAGTAGATATTAAGAAGGGACTGTGCCAATTTATACCCTCATTAGCAGTATATGAGAGTTCCAGTTGCTCCACATCCTTGCCAACACCTGTTATCATCAGTCTCTGAAATGTAAGACATTCTGGTGATAACTAATGAAGTTGAACTCTCATCTTGTGTTTATTGGCCATCTGGATATGCTTCTTTTATTAAGTGCTGTTAAAGTCTTTTGTCCATTCTTTTGGCTTACAACAACATCATGAAGATACTCTCCTATGTTTTCTTTAGAAGCTTTATTTACTTACTTACTTATGCATTTACGTTGACAGTCTATATGGAATTGTGTATGGGGTATAGGTTAAGATTTATTTTTCCCATGTCCATATACAATTGACCCAGCATGATTTATTACAGACCATCCTTTTGCAACTGCACTGCAGTGTTACTTTTGTCAGAAAATCCACTGTTCGTGTATGTGTGGATTTGTTTCTGTACTTTTTAAAAAAGATACACTTACTTATTTTAGAGAAAGAGAAAGGGTATGAGCAGGGCTAGGGACAGGGGGAAAGTGAGAGGAAGAGGGAGAGAATCTCAAACAGACTCAATCCCACAACCCTGATATCATGACCTGAGCCAAAATCAAGAGTAGGATGCCCAACTGACTGAGCCACCCAGGTGCCCCATGTTTCTATACTTTTTAATACGACCCATTGTTCTATGTGTCTTCTATTCGCCAAGTATTATGATTTTGAGTTGGAACATTGGTCTGTAACTGATACTCTGGAATGCCTGACTGTAGGTTGCCTGTAGCCTTGGCTATAGTTCTGAGAAAGTGAAACCAACTAATGCAGAAAATCCAGTCTGAATATTACAAGCAGAAAGAATAGTGGAGATTATTTAATCTAATTTCCTTGCTTTTGAAATGAGAATATAGTTCTACCCAAATGCACTGGTTATCTTTTATTTACCCAGCCACATCCAGTCTCCATCCTTCTTCACTTGCTATGCCCCTGGAGGTCCCCACATCAATGGGCTCTCTCACTTTCTGATTTCCACACAGTTCAGCTTATGGGGAACATTGATTTGAGGACAGAGGAAAGTGAGGTCAGATATTTATTCCCTTAGTGATCTCTGTGTGAGCTATCTGATTCTGTCCATGAAAAATTATGGCTCCTGATGGGTGGCTCTCTCCACACAGCCCTCTTCTTCTAGGTACAAATAACTACTCATTTCTTTTGTTCCAGGCCTGGGGTATCAATAGTATCCCACCGTTACTAGCCACATTGGGATTCTGACACTCCATGACTAGAGATGTCCATGTTCCAGACAGAAAAAATGGGAGATAGACCCAAAAAGAGTTAAAGGGGGCACATGCCATCCATGTCTCAATGGAGGTTCCTAGAAGCTGCCACATGACACCTCTGCTCACTTTTCATTGGCCGGGACTTGCTTGTTTGGCCACAGTAAGCTGTAAAACCAAGAAATGTTCTCAATAGCTAAAGGTCAAACTAAAACTCTTACAAGCTGAGAATATCACAGGGGATAGTGAGCAGTTTCTACCACCCATGCCATTTAATTTAAGTCTAGTCATTAAACATGCATTCAGTCACTCTGGACCACTTCACAGTTCTGAGATACAGAAATGAATAATGCATGGCCTTGGTCTAGTCCAGCACAGGAGAGAGGTGCTGTCCTCCAACAAATAACCGCGTTGGTCCCCATGCTAGGCCTTCAGGATTCAAGAGTGCACAAGACAATGTCCTTGCCTTCAGACAGATGACCATGAAGATGTACCTCTGTTATAGCTCTTAGTCAATACCAGGTACCCTGGGAAGATGTGGTGGGAAGTAGAAGAGGAGAACTGTTCTCTGAAGGAAGACACAAGCTTACCAAGTGGACAAGGAGGAGACAGACTTTCTAGGCTCAGAAGCAGCATGAGAAAGACACAGGGCATGAAAGTACAGTGTTTTAAGGGAGCAGCAAAGATTCCTGGAGCCTAAGAACGTAACCTGCATGGAAGAGAGTGGGTAAAGAATGAGGCTGGATGAGTCCACGGTGGCCCAGCAAGGGAGGACCCTGTGTGCCAAGCACAGGCATTTGATGAATCCCTCCACTCACTCCACCTGTCAATTTCTTTTGCTGTACATGCCATGGAAGGCTTCCAATAAGACACAAATGAATGCTAATATCATATCAGGGAGTACATCAAGTTCAGGCCCAAGTTACATCCCTCAGGAAATTTACCAGAGATCTGAATCTTGGAATTTCAGCCTCCTTCTTGGCTTGAACAATCTGATGGAATTCTAGAATAACTTAGTTGGGCTGACTTATTCCCAAGCTTGAGTTGAAAGGTAAGCAGGAGAGAGGAGGGGATCAGAGGACACTCGCTCCCACTCATTGTTTAGAATGGCTCCAAATGGTTTGTTCTGCCGTAAAAACAAGCATTTAAAATGAAAATAGTATGCTCTCCCCCTTCTGTCAGATATGTCCTGAAAAAGAAGAGGGGGAGAAAGAATAACTGTAAAGAAACCATTGCACGTTATGTGAGCAGCTACTATGTGCCAGACACTCTTCTAAGGTGATGGGGCCATCGTGGGGAGCAGGACAGAGTCCTTGCTGTTCCTAAAGAGTTCATGTGCTAACAGAAGGAAAAAACTTTTTAATGTACTTAGTATCTAAAGTAGTAATTTCAAGGACTGATAGACTCCATGAAGAAGATAATACGGTAGCATGACTGAAGACTATTTAGTCAGGGGATGAAGTTCTTTCTAATAAGTGGTATTTGAGTTAAGACCTTGTATTAATTTCCTATTGCTGCTGTAACAAATTACCAGAAACTCGGTGACTTAAAACAACAAGGCAAATTTATTACCTCACCATTCTGGAGGTCAGAAGTCCAACATGGGTGTCATTGGGCGACAGTCATCAAGTCATCAGCAGGGTTCTAGGAAGAACCCATTTCCTTGTCTTTTCTAGCTTTTAGAGGCTGCCTGCATTCCTTAACCGTGGCCCTCTTCCCCTGATTCCAAAGCCCGTACCTTCAAATCTCTGATTCTGATACTCACTCTATTTCTTTCCTTCACCTATAAAGACTCTTATGATTACATGGGACCCATCCAAATGATGCAAGATAATCTTCTCATCTCAAGATCCTCACCCACATCTGCAAAGTCCCTCGTGCCATCTAAGGTAACATATTCAATGATGTGGGCATCATTGGAGGTCATTATTCAGTCTATCAGAGACCTAAATGGTGAAACAAGGGCAGCCTTAGGAACAAAGTCAGATCTTAGGAAATAGCATTACAAGCAGAAGGAAATGCAAGTGCAAAGGCTCTGGGGTAGGAATAAACATAGCACTTTAAGGGACAGAAAAATGGAAACAAGGCCACATCTCCAGAGTCTGGTTTTCTCTGTTGTACTTTGGAAAAGAGGGTTGTCCTAAGGATCTGTCACATTTGAGAAATCAGAGCAGAGCAAATCATCTTGAGTCAGAAAACACAACTGGCAGATATTTGCATGTTGATATATTCTTTGCAGCCTATCCCTGACACTTTGCAAAATTTTTCAAAATCTTGTATTCTATTTTAACCCCCCCCCCACACACACACCAATTAAGTGTTACATTTAACCTTTGAAATCTTTCACTGGAAATACCCATCTCTTGATTTGATGTTAGAACCCATCAGCATTGATTTTTATTTATTTTTTTATTTAAATTCAATTAGCCAAGGTACAGTACATCGTTGGTTTTTGATATAATGTTCAATGATCATTAGTTCAGTATAACACCCAGTGCTCATCACATCACGCAGCACTGATTTTGAAAACACACTCCCATTTCTTACTCTCTACCAGCAGATAAAATCCACAGCTGGAGGAAGTTGGAATATCAAGAATGAAATGGTATTTAAGAGAAGGTTTCGAATGTCCAGAAAACAGATGTTTCTTTTTCCACATGAATATGCAATTTTTAAAACAATAAAAGCATACAATTTATATAGTAAAGTAAAATAAATCACACTGCATTCTACAAGTCTCACCGAATAAATGTTTTTAATATCCCAGCCCAGCAGGACGGTTCAGGAGAAGGTCAAAACTTAACCTCTGCAAAGTTCGCTTTTTGTTGTTGGTTATCCCAACAATGAAGACTGCAATACTCTTTCTCTCGAATCCAAAATCTTTTTTCATATGTGAACCTCTGCAGTTTTAGCGAACCTAAACACCTACGGAAACGCTATGGTGCACATTCGAACAATAGCCACCACGATCATCATGATGGTGGTTATATGTGCTGTTATTACTATGTCAGCAAGGTACAACGGATAGCATGGGGACCCCCAGAAGCCTCAGCCGTACCCCGAAATGTGCTGTCATCTCTTGGTGACTCCATGGATGGTGTAAAGGATTGAAAGGGGTCAACCAGCACACAAGGACATTCAGATACAGACGAAACAATTAATTACCGGTGGGTCAGCAAATGATGGGCTGCCGGGGTTCACTCCCATGGGACAAGCCCAGCACTCCTGGCTTCCTCTTCTCTATGAGGTGGCAACTCACTACTTTTTCTCTTTATTTTCTCTACTCTTTAATTTTAATATTCCCGATACCTTCAGCATAAAAGCTTTTTAACCATGACAGGTAAAACACATCATCAGTCCCAATTTGTTTTTCCCAAAGACAACAACTCTTAACTGCTTCCTTGGAGTCTTTTTAGAATTGGCTTTCTATGTTTATAATAAAGTGCAGTATCATATCAAATCATAATAAATCATATCATATCTGTTTTCCCTTGCGAATGGCTTACACTATCCACATTGTGGGGCAATTTGCATTTTTCATGTTGCTCAGTACCCTGGGCAAACGTCCATGGCAGCAAGTCAGCATTTTTAAAGTGCCCTGTGCAGAATCACAGACCTCATGGTTTCTTTGTGGTTCACTGCTTGTGTCTGAAGAAGAAAGTTACTGAAACGTGTCCAGACCACGGTTTTCAAGAGAAAGGAATCCATTGTGTATGTCACTGACTTCATCCCAATGTATGACTTGGCTTTGGCAGTGAGTAGATTATTTTCCTTACCGCCTCACATGAAATAATTAAAAGACTTTCCTGCCTCACCTTCATTCCTCCTATGGCTCGTGAACAGAACTCAAAGGCTTTCAAAATTGTCACTTCAACAAATATCCATACTGACAGGCTCAGTCAAGTAATTTCTCTAAGAGGACATGTTATAAAATGAGATCCAACTTGGATCTATTACCATAAATTATGAAACAAAGGGGTCATCATGCTTGTGAATTTAGCAGAGTTGGAAAAAATTGGTATGAATATTTTTTCATAAATCTTATAAGGCAATAATTTGCTTTTAGGGCCACATGAAAACAGAATGAATTCCGAGTGTATGTGACAATCCCCTCTTCAAAGAGGTACAGTGCTTTCAAATAAGGGATTGAATTAAGATTTCATCAAAACCACACAAAATGTGGTTTCAAAAAGTGATGGATCTAAGTTAATGTCAAAAAGAAAAAAAGAGAGAGAGAGAGAGTGAACTTTCCTTTTCCCTCATGAGCAAAACAGGCTTCTGTCTATCCTGCATGCTCTGGGAGGACAGCGTAACTCTCCATGGAAGACACATCCCCAAGAGCACAGAAAGGCAGATCTTACTTCAGTTTGTTTTGTCAGACCCTGGCCTTGGAACTTTTTTATAACAGAATAAATAAATCTCTGTCTTGGGATATATCACACCCTCCTAAACAAGAAAAATGTAACCTCCAACAACCGCTTTTTCTTGCTAGCCCCACCTAAGCAGGCATTTTTTATGATATATGATAAGTGGGCTTTATTATCAAGCAGACTTATTTTGTTATATTTTGTTTTGTAACAGCTTTTTGAGATATAATTCATATACCATACAATTCACCCATACTTGGGGTTTAATTCAAGCTTCTCGACTTCACTGGGCCTTAGTCTTTTTATCTGTAATATGGCAATAATAAGAGGAAGACCCCACTGATTTGTTCTGCAAATCAGATGCATCTCCACAGACAGTGGAAATCTCCATCTTGTTGATTTATGGTAATTTTAGGTACCGAATGTAGCTCAGTTCCATACCTTATCATTTCTTCTGATTAAAACCTGACACCATGAAAGACTCTGACCCTCCCCCGCCACAGGCTAGAGCTGGGGTCACTGGGGGACCGGGTGACGTCATGGCTGCCTTGCCCCCCACTGGTGCTGCTGTGTGGAGGCACCTCTCTTCTCTTGGGATGGGTGGGGCCAGGAGATGGGGGTTTTAGGAATTTGGTGGACTCCTCTGTCATCCGGGGCCACGGAAGCCACTTGCTGTGACCTCTGCTGGCCTCCACACGTTTGCTGGAGCAGGGGCCGCTGCGGAGCTTCAGTTCTCAAGAGGCCCAGGCCTGAGGAGGAAAAATGGCACAGTCCATGCAGGTGAATGTGGATGGGTCTAATGAGTCATGATAGCCATGAGGTATTCCCTCCCACATCAGCCTATCTCCCTGCCAGTCTAACTTACCTCATCACCACACACACACACACACACACACACTTCTCCATTTCTTTCTCTGGGTACAGGTTTTTACTTATTTTTCTCTCTTAGATGACAAAATCTGAAGGATTTCATAATTTTAGGTTACAACTCTGCCTTTGCTGCTTGCTTCCCTTCTTTGCTTTGTGATAGCCTATATAGAGAGTGCAGCCCTGTATGGGATATTAGGGGTTCAATAATGTGCCCCCCCCTCCTAAATGTACATGTTGAAGTCGTAGTCCCCAGAGAATGGGGCCTTATTTGGGAATAGGGTCTTTGCAGATGTAATTAGTTGAGATGAGGTCATACCGCTAGGGTGGGCCTCTAATCCAGTATGACTGGTGTCCTTTAAAAAGGGGAAATTTGGACACAAAACACACACAGGGAGAAAGGCAAGATTAGGGGACAAGTCTACAAGCCCAGTAACTCCAAAGATTGTCAGAAAACTACCAGAAACTAGGAGAGAACCCTCTAACAGATTCTCTCTCAGAGCCCTCAGAAGGAATCAACGCTGCCAACACCATGACCGTGGGCTTCTAGCCTCCAGAACTGTCAGACAATACATTTCTGATGTTTAAGCCCCCCGGTTTGTGGTACTTTGTTACAGAAGCCCTAGGAACTTCATACACAGGACATATTGTGTTGTCTTTCCCGCCCACCATCGTTCTGAGAAATCTCTATCCATCCCCACCTACCATGGGAGCAGCCATGTTGAACAACATGACTCTGACCCTGGCCAGAGTTCATTAGAAACTTGCACTTGAGACCAGGAAAGTAAGTCTCCAGTGATGGAAGCCAAAAAATGTAACCCGACAGCTGCCAGCAATGGTGTTTTCCACAACAACAACAAAAAGCCAGTCTGCTACAAGACAACACCGGCACCCAGGGAAGCAGAGGCGAGGCTGGGAGAGAACTGGCAGCATCCCAGACCTGGCTCCGTTGGTGCCCGAAGCCCCAGCTCTCTCGGGACCTGGCTGAGACTTCAGGTCCACGAGACTGGAGCGACCATCCAATTAATTCCTTTTTGCTCAGGCTGATGTATACAAGGTTTGTGGCACTTGCAACTCAGACCCCTAGTTAATACAATTTCCAAAACTTATGCACTCTTATTTCAATAATAAGCAGAAGAGGGGCGCCTGGGTGGCTCAGTCTTTAAGCGTCTGCCTTCGGCTCAGGTCATGATCCCAGGGTCCTGGGATCGAGCCCCGCATCGAGCTCCCTGCTCAGCGGGAGTCTGCTCCTCCCTCTGCCTCTGCCCCTCCCCCTGCTCATGCTTTCTCTCTCTCTCTCAAATAAATTTTAAAAACATCTTTAAAAAATACATAAATAGGGCACCTGGGTGGCTCAGTTGGTTAAGCAACTGCCTTCGGCTCAGGTCATGATCCTGGAGTCCCTGGATCGAGTCCCGCATCGGGCTCCCTGCTCGGCAGGGAGTCTGCTTCTCCCTCTGACCCTCCCGACCCTCCCCCTCTCATGCTCTCTCTCTCTCAGTCTCTCTCTCAAATAAATAAATAAATAATCTTTAAAAAAAATACATAAATAAAATAAAATAATAAGTGGAAGATTGCTGCGCTACGTAAGTGACTGTTCTTACCAATGGGGGTGCAGGATCCAGGAAACAGTCTTCATGAAAATGAAACTTGGTGAAAATAATATAAGTCTTGTTGAAACACTCTTCCTTCGTTGAAACTTCAAGCCATCAGAAGGAGCAAGAAATGATTAATTTCTTTACCTTTTAAATGAAAACCAAAAATAAGCCAGTAACAGGCAACTTTCATCTTTCATTAACATGTGGGAATGTTTGTTGACTTACAGACACAGCATAGAGCCTTCATTAATTAATTAAAAGTCATTTTGCAGAGTTGATCGGAATGTCTGTGAAAAGTTGGAGTCGTTTCAACTATTTATTATGTTTCCATTAGCTTTATTTTCAAGGAATTTACTAGTCCTGTGATAAGCTTCGAATGCCTGGCTTTTTGCCTGAGAAAATATTTGCTATTTAGTGTATTAACAATGAGGACTTTTCCTGTCTACCCATTACCCCATTTTGTAAAATCTAAGAAAATAATTGCTTAGTTTTCATTCTAATCTACACACTTCTTAATGGCTTCTAATATACCTAGAGATGTGATCTAAAAAGTTAGCTTTATGTCAGAAAAGGATAAGCAAGTGAAATCTGATGTTGGAGATTAGGAAATAAATTCAGCAATTTTTATGCTATTTTGCATACTAATGGGGAATATATTAGTTTCTGTTGCTGCATAAAAGCGTATTCCAGAACTTAGTGGCTTAAAATAGCATTAAATATTTATCTCAGACGGTTTCTGGGGTCAGGAATTCAAGAGTGGCTTCCATCAGTACTTCTGGCTCCAAGTTTTGCCTGAGGTTGCAGTCAAGGTGTTGGTCAGGGTTAGAGTCATCTGAAGATTTGACTGGGACTGGTACATTCCCTTGCAAGAGGACTTACTCCTATGGTGGGTAAATTGATGCTGGCTGTGGGCAGAAGGCCCCAGTCCTTACCACGTGGACCTCCTCATAGCGCTAAAGTGTCTTCATGACATGAAGGCCGGCTTCACCCAGAGTGAGTAACCCAAGGGAAAGCAAAGGTAGAAGCTGTAATTTTTTGATGACCATGCCTTAGGTGCCATGCTCTGTCATTTCTACAGTATCCCAGTGATCACAGGAGTCAGCCCTATTTGAAGTGAGAAGGTAAGAATATGCAGAGGCAAAAATCATCTAGGACATCCAACCACCTTGAAGGCTTCCTATTCTGAGTATTAATGGGAAAAGAAAATTCTTTCTAAAAGAGGACAGAAAATACTTTCCAAAATGAATATATTTAAGAAAATATCAGAAAAATTAACTATATAATCACAGAATTCTAGAATCAGGAAGAAGCTCGGATATCATCCGGTCTAACTTGGTCATGGAGACTGAGACCCAGAAAGCTGATGATAGTTTTCTAAGCTAACTTAGCAAATCAGTCACTGAAATAAGATTAGATCCAAGCCTCTTTACTCCTAGTTAGGGCTTGTGGTGAATAAACTTGGCCTAGAAACCAACACCCATCCCAGCTTCCTCCCGCCGAGGCCGGAACGCCTAACCATCGTGATTCCCCAGCTCTCTAGCAGCTGGGGTTCTGGACGTGATTCAGGTTCAGGCAGTCAGAGCGCCGACCCAAGATGCGGAAATCAGAAGTGAGTTAGAGAATGGGCTGCTGCAACTTGATTTGCTCCTGCCGGCAAAGGTGGTGGCAGAGGACTTGGCTGTTCTGGGCAGAGGCGGCGGAGGTCCCGCTGCTCTGGTCACCAGCATGGTGAGTGCCGAGGGGCCGGCTCGGAGATATTAGTTTGCACCTAGAAGATGTGACATGGCTTTAAGGCTAAGAGTTGCAACAATGGCTTCCTGATCTCTAACGAGCAAGGAAGCTAACATATTCCCGGAGTGAACAATGTCAGTGGTGATGGCCACAATCAAGAAGGTGGGAAATTAAGTGGTTAGCAGCTCCGCTGGAGGACTGGTTCTCTGGATGGTTCCTGGATTCCAAGCCATTATTCCAGTCCTTCCAACAATTTTGTAAGTACCTAATTCCCTGGGTTAAATCCAGTTCTCATAAAATAGTTAGAGCCGTGCCAGTTATCTGCACCTAAATTCTATTTCAGAGCATGTTCATACCTAAGAATGAGAAAAGCAGCCTGACCTATGGAGACTGGCTTGACACTCACAGCTGGATCTCACAGTGGTTGGGAAATAGCCTGCCGCTTACAGACAGGCCATGGGGTTCTCCCGCTGAACGTAAACAGTTTCTCAGAACATCAGCTTCCGACAGGCTCACTCTGTTGACTGCGGCAGATCAAGACATAAATAAGAGCACTCTGTATGATGTCTGAACCCAGACAGAACTGTGAACGCCGTCCAAATCACAAAAATGACAAAACACCCCCCTATTCTTGCTTCTCTGAGTGACGGCTGTTTACTAATGATAACCTTTGCCTTCCCTCTTTCAGATTTATTACAATGCTCAATCATAGACTTGCCCCTCTTCCTGACAGCATCCAATCCAGACACAAGCCCTGTTCCTTTAGCCCTCCCCCGCTCACCTAACACAAGCCCAAATCCTGCAATTCTTTCCCACTCCTTCTCGCGGGTGTGTGGTTTGCTCCCCTGCGACAAGTCATAAACCTGACAGATGTGTTCCTGCCGATCCTTAGCCGAAAGGCATTGACATATACAGTTTGGTTTGAAAACCTCACGCTCTGCCAGCACCAGTTCTTTTCTGTGAATAAGTGAACTACTCAGTGTAGAATTAATATTCCTTTTTTCCCTTTTTCTCACCTGTGCTTCTTTATGAAAGCCCAAAAATGCCATACTCGTAGTTTTGTGTCACCAAAAGCACAGCAATCATATGCATCGAATGATAAAAAGAAAATCATAAAAGGAAGGATCAACAGTAAGCCAAGAAGGCGATTGAAAATTAGACAAAGCAATTATATAGTGAATTGGATAATAAGACAATTCTTGAATACCCACAATACACCAGGCACCTGTGCTGGTCATTTACATACGTCATTGACTTCATCATCACAATTCTACTGCAAAGTAGGAATTTTAATTCCCATCCTATAGATGAGAAAGACTGAGACTCTGGAGCCTAATGACCTATTTGGAAACTAGTAACAATGGTATCCAAACTCAAGGTGCTAAAAATCATATGTTTCCACAACAGATATAGAGACAATATGGACATTTCTGAACGAACACAAAACACCATTTTTTCTCCGAGTATTAGGTCTTCGGTTTGGTGTTAATTGTCAGAATAAAGAAGCAGCTTTAAAAGAAAAAAAAGCAAAAAAAGAAAGAATAAGGAAGCAGCTATGCAGCAAATATTTAATGGGGACCTACTACGAGGGAATGTTTTAAGAAAGTTACGTGTGGCAAATGCTTGCGGCAAGTGTGTCTATGGCAAAGATGCTTGTGGCAAAAGTACCTAGACCCGTTGCCAGACCTAAAGCATTTTCCTGAGCTCCCTCGACTTCTATTAATGGCAGTGACGCCACCCTGGCCGCGAGCCAGCCACCCACTGCACGTAGATGTGCTCGACAGGCTAGCTGGAGGCAGGCACCGCATCAGAAACGTGGCACCGCACACACTGCGCTGATTTCGGCTGAGCACCTCCAAAGGGAAATGACTTCCTGTGACGCCCGCCGAGTGCAAATGGCCTGTGTCCAGGTGGCCTCATCGTGAGGAGGGGCGAACTGACCCAGCACCAACCAGCACCAGCCCCCCCGCCCACCAGGCCTGCAAATCACAGAACCCTCCCCGCCCACCCCATGCTGTGAACAGCCAAAGTGAAAATAAACCCAAACAGTCTGGGAGCCCTTCGTTCTGTTTCATGGATTAATGTGCTGGATTCACAAACGTATTTTTAAGCATACATTGCGTTGTTCTGAATTCTCTGCTTCGTCATTGTCCCAAATGACATTCAAGGGTGCGTCCTAGACTGAACTCCACAGTGGCAGTTCCAAAGGAATCCAGCAAGTGCCCAAAGGGCTCCTAAGGGTAGCAAAGGGACCAGTGCTCCTAACTCAGTGGGTGTGTGTGCTGTGAATAGGAGAGAGGAAGGGAGGAAGGGAAGGGAGGGTGGGGGGCATAAAGCAAACACTCTATCAGACCTGAAACACGTACAGATAATGGGGAAAAGGGAGCATCACATCCCTAAGTCCACTAAGATTTTTAAATGCAGATGAAAATATACCCCAAATAGGCTCATGGAACAGAGAGAGGACATTAGGGGAAAACTAAGGAAATCTCATAAAGTATGGACTTTAGGTAATAATAATGTATTAATATTGGTTCATTAATTGTCACACATGTAACTTACTAATGTAAAATGTTAATAACAGAGAAATTTGGGTATTGGGAATACAAAAACTCTGTACTATCTTCCCAATCTTCTTTACATTTCAGACTGTTCCAAAAGCTTATTCAAAATATAGATTTTTATATATATTATTATATTATATGATATATATTTCATACAATACATGTATTATAGTATTTCATGTGTATATGTATATATATATATGTATATCGAGTAGATTTGCTTCAAAATAATCTAAGAGACAAGGGGGATATTAATGGGGATATAGAGGAAATAAGATTAGTTACGACTTAATAATTGGTGGAATTATATTGGAGGTGGATACATGGATGGATAAGTTATATTATCTCTTCTACTTTCTTACATGTTTGCATGTCTCCATAGTAAAAAGTTCAAAAACATATACCACCATTAAACTGAGAAATGAGAAGAAGAAAATATCTACTTGTCTATCTACAGTGAAAATGGTGCTTGCAGGAGATTTATCTTTATCAGCCATCAGTAAAAAGAACTCTAGTCTAAAGCATACCGTACAGCTGAAGAGTAGCAGGTTTTATTGGTGCTAAAAAGGGTAGGTTTCCCATTGTGTTGGGCAAGTGGATGGCATTGACATGTGTCAAGGCATGTGATTTAGTGGCTTTCCTTCTAGTATCATTAGGCTGATCCACAACCCCCACCATCCCCTATGATCAATGGCAGACACTGGCTTCTTCCGATGGGGTCAGAGCCTTTGGAAGCTTTCAAAGAACATTTTTCTCTGTGTGTGACGTGAAAGCAGGCAGCTCAAGTTCTGGGTGCGATCTGACTAAAGCCTTCTAAGTCATCTGTAACACGAAGAGAAAACTGGTAAGCTTCCCCGCACTGTGCCGGCCACACCCCTCACTGCGGCTGCTGCTAGAACAGGGCCATGAGCAGAGGGCCGCCATTAGTAAGAGAGTATGTAGCAATCTGCTTCTGAGAGCAACCAGGAAGTTGCTCTTCCTCCTGCATCCCTCTTAAACAAAAAGTACCAACATCAGACCAGGCTCCCAAGTGAGAGGCCTGGGAGCCATTCATCCCGGACACCTCCATCTCCGTAATCTTCTAGAATCCAATCAGCTTCCACGTTCTGCAGATTCTACCACCTTCCTTTCTCTCAGATCTATTCTCCCCTCTCCATCCCTGTTGCCCACTGCAAGTTCAGACTCTCATTCTCCATCACCTGGACTATGTCAATATTCTCCTACTTAGCCTCCCCCTGCTTTCAACCCCTGCAAACCACTTCAATGCTGCCACAGAGATGAGTAATATGATTATCTCGTTCATATTCTGGGAACCCCCTCAATATTGCCTCACAAACTTCAGGATGAAGAATTTGCTTCTTAGTTTGGAACACAGGGACATCTATACTCAGGCCTCTGCCTACCTCTTCTTCCTTTTAGGCCCCATTCCTCCAGGTTTAACTGTTTGCAGTTCTCAGAATGTGCCAGGTAGTGTCCTATCTCTTTACCTTTGCTCCAAGGTCCCTTCCTCCCAGCGTGTCCCTCAGTGAACACCTTCATATTTTTCAAGACCCAGTTCAAGCCTCACACCTTAAAGAAAACCATCCTGGTCAGGACCTGCCACAGAGGTGAGTGTGTGGTAAGTCCAGTCCACACTCCACTCACCAAACCCGGAGCTCTGGTGAAGGAACGATAGGAGCCCAGAGGATGAGGCTCTAATTTACAACAGGGCACTGCACGGGCTAGCTGCAACCCTTCTGCCCAAGTGGAATCTGCCACGACCTCTTTGTATCCCCACCATACCCCATACCCATTGGCAGCCACTTAGTGAACTTGGAGTTAGTGGAGGGAGAGAGTTGAACCCATAGACACTCGGGGCAATGCCATCTCTTTTCTGCCTTGTAACTGTGGCACCTAGCACAGAGCCTAGCACATGCTGGGCACTTAATACATGATAATACTTACACTGTGTGAGAAAAATTCACTTCTTTTCCCTGTGTTTCTCCTTTTCTCATGTATTAAGTGCCCATAAATGATGCACCAGTTCAAAGCACTATATTGTTAGATTTTATGAGTATATTTATTTAAGGCATGGTTTGCAAACAAGCCATGTGTTGAAACATGAGAATTTCACATCTGACCAAGCCCAATCTGGTTCAGTGGAGCCGCGTTGGTAAATCTCCAGCTCATGACAAATGATCGATCTCAAGATCCTCGTCAGAAGAATCCTCAGGAAGAGGCAGAGGCCATGGCTTCAAACCACCAGTCCCCTGCTCACTTGCAGAAAAGCAGCATAGTGCTGGGAGGGCTCACAACAGGAGGCCTGTTGAAAACAAGTTGTGGTTTCATCCTGTGTTTGGATTTCTGTGCAGGGAAGGGCACTTCCTCTTGCATTCATGAGAGCCAAATCACACATTCGGGTGGAGAGGATTGTGGCTATAAAGCTCATGTTGGACACATGAAGAGGTGTCAGCATCCTAGCACTGGCTGAACTCATAGCTTGGAGCATAAACTTGTGTGGCAGGCCACCAGGGATTGGGGATCACTTCTGCCGCATCGTTTTCTGCTGGGGTTGCAATATGAGGGCGGCCTTGTTGATGTGCGTATAGTCTATTATGCTTGGCAATACCCTCTAGTTAGCACTGTTTGGCTACTTGCTAACTTGGGAGTTCTTCAGAAGAGAGAATATAAAAAGATTCCCAACCTCTCCTTGACTTCCTCTCCTTGCAGTTAACGTAGGGCAGTGGGAAACAGTGAGCCGTAGACCTAGCACTGTCTAGAGAAGCAGACCACGAGTTTGAGGCAAGCTGAGTCCTTGTGTGTTTCACTTCCATGATGGTATTCACCAACGGGGCTATTTTGGTCTGTTTTAAGGAAGAAGAAAATGAGACCCTAGAAGACCATGTCAGAAAAGCAGCTGGGGGCTGAGGGGAGGCGGGGGGGGATGAAAGCCATAGCTCTTGAAGAGAGAAATAAAAACGTGGGTTTTGTTAGAAACAATGTTCCTATTCCCAATACTTTCAAAGCCGTAAAAATTAGGAGGAAAAAAAAATCTTTCTGGCATTTTTGCAGGCATAGAGCATTTATTCTCTCTCCCATTTCTTAATTTGGCATTTTCTTTCTTCAAGTACCAAATCCAATAAGTGTTCTTTAAATGGAAAGAAAAAACTATTAATGAATGCCAGAAAAACAGTTTCCCAGCCAGTCAGCCAAACCACAAATACCCAAAAATGTGATTTCATTTTTAATAATATAATGAACTGAAGAATATCAAAGAGAAATATAAAGAGAAAGAGGAAAATGTATTCTAAGCATCTGTCAAAAGGATTTCCAACTTCAGATTAGAGAAGACAGATCAAGAGAAATACCTAATCAATGCCAGAATTCAAAACCCAGTGTTAACAAAATTGAGAAGGTATTCGTGATTAATGAATTCTAACCTCTCCTATAGGCTAAGTCGCCTACCCTGAGTCCCTTGAAATTCTCTCCCCATTCAGTACCTGCATTTTCCTCATCTGTAAGTGAGCCAAGGAGCACACATTATAAACCAAGAGACTGAAGATGGCATAGGGTGAAGACATTAGTGCCAGAACCTATGTTTTCTAAGTACCAACTCTTCCTCTGGAGGAGGTCCTTAGGCTGACTTAAGCTCAAAAAGATTAGCTCCTGCATCCCTGAAGCTGGGGAAAGATGCAAGATAATTTTTAACTACACAGGTGACATCTCTCAAGTTTTCTCTAACCGGCTCGATAGCCCAGGAGAGAAGGCTTAAACTCCTCATCTGTTTTCCCCAAACACCTGGTCACATCTCTTGCTGCATTTAAACAAGGTATTGTAATGCAGTGCCTAAGGTCTCCCTCGTTAGACCGTGAACTTGAGACCCTGGTGTTTTTACACCTCTGTTACAAAGTATAGTGGCTGGAACATGAGTTGACTAATTTACACGAAAGCTTTCTTTCTTTGTTATCTGAAGAACTCAAGTCCCATTCGTTGTTCTACCCTATGGTTATATAATTATTATCATTTTTTAGTGCCAACAAATAGGATGCATGATTCTTCAGGTTATATCAGTTAAAAATTTTATAAACAGAGAAACAGGTACAGGTACTAACTACATCTAGACCATTGCTCCAACTTTTTGGTACAGGAAAAGCATGTGGGGATCTTGTTAAAATGCAGATGCTGATTCAGTTGACTTAGGGAGGGGCCTGAGATCCTGCATTTCTAACAAGCTCCCAGGTGATGTCAACACTCTTGGTCCACAAAGTGACAGTGACTTGAAACCAGGTGAGGTTCAATGTTCTCTCCTGACAGTTAAGTTCAGAGATGAGCCATTTAGGGCTGCCTTGGAAGTTCTGCCGTGTCACCAGGGGCCCAGATTTCTTCTGTCCTACTGCTTTCGTATCCTAGGTATGTTTTACAACCTCAGGGTCTCCTCTTCTCCCAAGATGGCAGCTGCCGACACTACAGTCAGGAGAGAAGAGGAAGCACCAAGAACAAATGGGTATATGACTAGGTCAACCCCTTCAATAGAAGCTTTCAGAAGAACCCCACTCAATAACTTTCACTGTGTGAGAAAAATTCACTTCTTTTCCCTGTGTTTCTCCTTTTCTCATACACAGCCACCACAGTCACTATACTTCTGACATAGGATGTGTGAGGTTTTCCCCCACACCAAGCAATTTTCTGAGACCAGCTGGGTGTCCTACAATTCAACTCAATTCTCATGCCGTCTACCTGGAGATAGCTTCAGATTCCACAGGTTAAAGGCTCGGTCCCACAAGACTGCCCACCCCACAACTTCAGATCCCAATCAGAAGTCCATGTTGTCACTTGTGCTTCTGACTGACTAGCTATAAATCAGAGGTTGCCACAACCCCCTCCTCGGGTTTGAATAATTTGCTAGAGTGGCTCACAGAACTCAGAAAATGAGTTTTCTTACTAGATTACTGGCTTATTACAAAGGATATTACTCAGAAACAGCCAGATAGAAGACATGCACAGGACGAGATACAGGGGATGGGGTTTGGAGCTTCCGTGTCCTCTCTGAGCATGCTACTCTGCTAGACCCTCCACATGATCACCAACCCAGAAATTCTCTGAACCCCATACTTTCGGGTTTTTATAGAGGTTTCATCACATAGGCATGATTGATTAAATCATTGCCCATTATTGATCAGTTCAACCTCCCAGCCCCTCTCCCCTCCCCAGAAGGTGGGGACTGAAAGTTCCAGCCCTCTAATCACATGGTTGGTTTCCCTGCAACCAGCCCCACCCTTAGGTGCAGTCCAAAAGTCACCTGCTAGCATAACCTCAGGGGTGGTTGAAAGGGGTTTGTTATGAATATCAAGACAGTTTTATTGCTCTCATCACTTAGGAAACTTTAAGGGTTTTAGGAGCCAGAAATGAGGATGAAAACTGAATATATATTTCTTATTACAAATCACAACATCACATTCACTTATATCTCATTGGCCAAAACTTAGTCACTATCTAAACGAAGGCTTGAAAATGTGGTTTTCCAGTTGGGTACATTGCTGATAACACTGAATCGAGGTTCTCTTAGGAAGAAGGGAAAAATGGATGCCAGACACTAGCAATCTCCACTATGAAACAAATGAGATTATCATGGATGCCCTGTTAGTTACCCATGGCCTTAACCTCTGGACTGTGCCCAATACCTGAAGCAATCATGCTGTTACTCTGTTCAAAGACACAAAAAAAGGAGCTATCTCTGTGGTTTCTTGAGTCTTGTAAGCTCCCTGACTTTATTTCTTGACTAAAGCCATCATCACACATGGTTCCAAAACTTGAAAAAAGTTGGAGGGAACCAGCTCATCATACCCTTGCTACTTCTTCTTTGGAATAACATTACTATTCACTGCTTAGTTTGATTCAGGCTTTACTTGCAACCATGGGTTCTTAGATGTCAGGGAAACACTGTTATTGTGACATTAGCTGAGATCCTGGCTCAAGGATGATGGCAGGTCCTCTAGCTTATTGTCCCTGAGGCTATGGCTTATAAATAAGGGAGAAAGTCCAAAGGGGATGTGCTATTTTCCCTGCTCAGGGCCAATTCTGTTTATTCCTTGAGTACCAAGGGAGTCACCCAAGGTGAAGAAACAATCCCAGCCCATTGATTTCTGCCTGAGTAATCACATTCTTTTCCTGCCTCTTTGCCCAAAATTTCCAGGGAGCAGGCAGGGGCCAAGAAGCAATATACATTCCTGAAAGAGAGGCTTCTTGAGTAGATTAAAATGATGGCATCTGTTGGGGGCTGACACAGGTGGGGTGCCTGCCCTGTGCCCCAAGTCATGACGTGAAAGACAGTGAAAAGCTCAAATCAGAAACAGGCAAGAGAGAGGTTGTCATTTGTTCTCCTTCCCTTCTCATATCTCAAGGAGTTTATATCTCCAAAATTATAATTTGAAATAATAAACACATTTCGTGATGGTAAATAACTATAATGTGTTCATCTATTACTACTAGAGCTTCATTCCTTGAAAATAATTTATATAAATTAACCAAAAGTACCTTTTTAAAAATAAATGTAATATGATCTATCTGTTTTAGTTCAACCATCAGATTTTGTGATCTATAATAATAATAATAAATTACTGTATATAATAATATATCAGAATATAACAATAATTCTGAGCCAAAGTAGATAGTCTGCAGTCCACATCTATACAAGGACCCACCTGCACAGCCCTGGCCTGATGTTGATGAGGAGCAAGGTGGTGTTGAACCCCTGGATGAAGTCTCACAAGAGGCAGAGTGGTGGGTCCACATCGGGCTCCTGAAACTGCTTTTTATTCCTCCCTAATTTTTTTTTATCAACCTGACTTAATGGACAGATTTCCAGGTTTTAATTTTCCATCCCACCCCACTCCATCCTGGAGGACTGTGGGAGAACTTTCTTTTTGGTTGTCACCACAAGTCCCTTTCTGTCATTATGACAGTCAAGGAGAAGCCAAGAGACTCTTATGAATCCCTTTTTAAGTTTATCCAGACAACCCCCTGCTGAGAGTTTGTTTTGTTTTGCTTTGTTTTTTACCTTGTCAGGATTGTTCAGGGCAACCCAAGACCTCCTAGAGGGCCAGTGCCAACAGAGGAGACCCTATTTCTGCTGATGGCATTGATCCTTCTTGGGCTTCTCTGAGGTTGGGCTTCTCTGACCTTTGTCCATCCTGCCATGGGACAACATGTTAGGTACCATATTGAATTTAGGTGCTGAAAACTGAGGCCCTTCAATCACCCTATTCCCAGTTCCATTCACTTCTTTTTTTTAAAGATTTATTTATTTATAAGAAGCAGTAGTATGCAGTCAAGTTGTTAGCATGAGCAATTAAGAGGATATACAGAGGTTACAGTTACTAAAGAAGTACTACCATATTTTTAAGTGTTAATAGCTTAAAGTTTCCCAAGTGGGTTTAAAGTTGGATTGACACCTTGATGTTATGATGTTAGAATTTTAACTTAGTATTAAGTGTTCTATGAGCCCTCACTTTACCTTCTTTAGTTATTCTCCTTGCCAAACTCAACACACCGATCTTTGTTGTGTGAGGGGATGGTGGGGTGGGAAGAGTCAGGGAGATAAGCTAAAATTATTTTTTTTATCAGATGATTGTACTCTGTATAATCTCTCAGTGTCCTGTGAAGTTTGTCTTTATGCGGGGCAGCAGGGGAGACAAGGGGAATCATGAGTACAAATACAGGAAAAATTGATTTTGCCCCCCTGGTTCATCCACAGGTAGTAAAGAAAGCCTTGCCTTTCTACTATTATACATATATTGCAACAACTTGGGGGTAAACAGCAATCTGGAAAAAAAAAAGCATCATGTTATTGTACGAGAGAAAGATTTATTTGTTTACTTTAGAGAGACAGAAAGAGAGAGTGTGTGCATGAGCAGGGGTGGGCAGGCAGAGAGAGAGGGAGACAGACTACTCAAGCAGACTCCCCGCTGAGCATGCAGCCCAATGTGGGGCTCAATCCCAGGACCCTGAGATCATGACCCAAGCTGAAATCAAGAGTCAGATGCTCAATCAACTGAGACACCCAGGCACTCCTCCATTCACTTTTAAGAACACCAATTGGATCACCTAAAGGACTGCCCAAGGAGCACTATCTCTGTTAGCCACAGAAAGTGATGACACCCTCAGTCTTTACTAAAAGCCTGGCCCACAACCCACCCTCACTTATTGCCCAATTCAGTGTTGCCCTCACATAACCTCATTAATTAGCCTCATTAATTAACTGAGCATTAACTCAGTTCCAAGAGGCCCCTCCAGAAAGCCTGCAGACCACTTCTCCCCTGGGCGTGACTAAGCAGAGCTTAATCAGGCCCAAATGAGCTTCATTTCTTGGAGCAAGTGCTTGTCCCTACAGTTTCCAGGATAGACTCTAGGCCACAGGGCCCAAGTTTAAATCTTGGGTGTACAGCTTACTTTGGGTAAGTTATTAAAAATATCTCTGATCCTCATTATTCTTATCTTCAAAATAAAGATTAAAAATAGTCCTCTTCCTAGGGTTGTTTAAGAGTTAAAAGAGCTAGGGTGTGCTATATATTTAGACCATACCTGACATATAATAAACCATCAATAAATATTAGATATTGTTATTTTGGCAATGCTGGAATTGACACTGTCTTTGCCAGATTCATTCATTCATCTGCTCATTTAAAATGTATTTATTGGGGCGCCTGGGTGGCTCAGTCTGTTAAGCAGCCAACTTTTGATATTGGCCCAGGTCATGATTTCAGGGTGATGGGATCAAGCCGGGTATCAGGCTCCATGCTTGGCAGGGAGTCTGCTTGGGATTCTCTCCCTCTCCCTCTGCCCCTCCCCCCTGCTTGTACTCACACGCACTCTCTCTCTCTCTCAAATAAATAAATAAATCTTTTTTAAAAGTGTATTTATTGAGTACCTATGATACATCAGCTATTGTGATCAGCCAAAAATTAAGGGCAGCCATTTTACATAAATTATAAATACCTAAACAGATTCTAATATATTAGTTTTTCAGAAGGTGTTTTAACATGATAGCCTCCAAAACCCTGGAGTTTTAAAATGTTCGTCTCCTCATATTCTTGGTTTTAAACTTTTATTTTCCTGTTAAGAAAGCCTCCAGTGGCCAACCCACAATGACCTATGAAAGCAAATTTCCACTGTCAGCCTCAGGGTAGAAATTCATGGCAGGTCTTTTAAATTTTCATTTCTAGTTAGGTTTTCCAAAATGTGGACATGATGTTTCTCCACATTTATATTCCTCTCTATTGAGATAAATACTACCTAAAGTGAGACATATAAAGTAAATAAAAGGTAAAAAGATATTTAAAAGAGAGACATTATGTCTGGACAGAATTATTGCTCTGCTAGCCGGTCCCCACTTCAGGCCTTCAAAGGACTCACAGTTATAAAGTCAAGCCCTAGATGGATATGGCCAGGGTTCAAATCCCAGCTTCTACCATTCCTCCTGGGTGACCTTTGGCAAGTTGTTGACTCTCTCTATGCTTCTGTTTTCCTTACCTGTAAAGGTGAGGAAAAAAAAAAAACCTACTCTATAAAATTTTTATGGAGCTAAATGAAGTGATCCATCTAATCAGTGAGCACATAATAAATATCAGCTGTCAATGTCAGTCACTGATCAATCATTTTTTTCCATGAGCCAGACTTTTAGACACAGATAGTCTCCTAAAAGGAAAATTCTTTGCCAAACTTTTAAAATTTTCAGATACTACTCTTCAGCTGTCCCACGTGTCATTAAATATGAGAGGTAAAATTGCACCCATTCATCCATATAAAAACTGTGATTGGAGAGTGGTTCTCTAAGTTTATAAAACTCAGGTCAGAAAAAGAACACCAATTCATATCATGTGACTCCATTCACAAGGCTCTTTTTTTTTTTAAATTAACCTTCCTGTACCAGTGGGCCAAGGGGGGGAAAAATGACCAAGTTATTGCAAAAACCATAAACTCTTCAGAAAGCACCATTGGCTCTTGCTGAAAATGCACCCTGGCAGGATATGTTTAGGTCATTCAATTCAACATATTATCTATCCAACAGCCATTCTTCAAGAAAGCTTCATGTCCAGTTGGAATACCAATAGGTACTGAATTCCAAAAATTATAAAGGGAGCCCCTGTCTAGCTGACAAATGGGCAATCACACTAAGTGTAAGAATGATAAAGCCATTTTTGTACAGAGGTTTTGAAATAGGGGAAAATATGCTCTGTCTCTCTAATCTATCAGTTCAAAAACAGTGAAGTCTTGCAGACACAGGAGAGCAGTCCAGGGTTTCCAGGCAGGTGAAGGTGAAAGCAGCAGACCAGTCAGAACAGGTCTGTCTGGCCTCTGACTGGGGCTGGCTCTGCCAGGGAGCTGTAGAAACAAAGATGTTAGGAAGGTTGTGCAGAATACAGAGACTGTCCAGAGGGCTCTGTATATCAGTGGGCCATAGTCAAGGGAGGGTGCTTCCAAGAAGCTGTTTTGACACAACTTCACTTTTTCATTTTGAGAGAGTGCATGCACGCACGCACACACACGAGCGGGGATGGGGGGCAGAGGGAGAGAGAGAGAATCTTAAGCAGGCTCCATGCCTAGCATGGAGCCCAAAGCAGGGCTCAATCTCACAACCCTGAGATCAGGACCTGAGCTGAAATCAAGAGTCCCACGCTTAACCAACTGAGTCACCCAGGCACCCTACAACATCACATTTTTAAAAAGATTACCAGGTATTTTTAACAGCCTTATCCTGACCCTCATTCCACCCCATGTATCTCTTCATCTACCATTTTTGTTGAAACCTGTTGGCTAGTACGTGCTGTTTGTATTATATTTTCCATCTGGAAAATATAATTTTCTGGACTTTCTGGACTCCCCAACCCTGAACATAACCCACCTCACCCCACTTTGCTCCATTCCTCATTGTTGATAGGAACCAGCAAAATCTCTATTTACTAGGAAATTTCTTTCAATAAAGTATCTTAAAATCCACTCTTCTGACCCCAAGGACATTTGATTAAAATGAATTCTGATATTGACACTTATTCTAAATGCGCAAAAGACCGATAGATAATATTCCACTCAGGATTCATTCATAAAAAAATTAGGAGATTCTTCACAGATATTTGAAGGTAGTTCTGCCTTTGTATTCTGTTTCCAGGTTCAAAAGTCTCAAAACTCTTCTCTCAGTTCTCTCACATTCCAGAATGTCTATGGTCTGTCTTCTCTATACATGACCTGCTCATACTCTTGGTCTTTTCCAGATTGGACAAATGAAGTTCATTTATCAATTGCCTCATGCCAGCTGTTTCACAATGAATTCCATTTGCGTCTACCAGTGAGGAGCTTTGATCAAGTTGTATATTTGGACACACCTTTCATTGCTCTCTCTTAAACTTTAAAGTAAAAAATAATGCGTTTGGTGACAGCCTCCCATTCGATTTGAGGCCGTATGTTGGATGGCGTAGCTGTTAATAACACAAGCTGCCTGGTTCTGAACTTTAGCACCATCCACATGCATCGCAAAGTAATATTGGGTAAATTGTTTAACCTCTTTGTGCCTCTATATGTTGTGAGGATCAAGTGAGTTAATATATGTAAATATATTATATATTATATATGTAAATACATTACACATGCTTATTACATGTGTCAAGTATTCTTTCAAATTATATATATGTGTATATGTATATGTTAGCTGTTATTTTTACCAATCTTAAATTGGGTACATTGTTTAAATAGACATTTCACTTAATAATAATAAGCCATTGTTTTCCTTTTTCTTTCTTTCTTTTTGACGCAACCCTGGTGGTCAGGATTACGGTTGGGACAAGAAGCAGAATAGGACTGGGGAAAGCTCTCGGGCTTGCGTGTGGCTCAGGTATGAACAATACACATGTTCACGGGGTAGTTTTGTCAAAGTGCTACTAAAGGAGAAAATGAGAGATGAGTTGATGTTTCTCTCATGAGTATTACTCAGAATCTTTTCTTCATTGAAAATGTAATTACTTGATTTGTTCCCCATACCAAAGTGTTCCACCGTCAAAATGACTACACCAAGAAGACCTCATAGGAAAGGCACGTGCCCAGTTATTTAATGGGGAGGCATTGTCATGCTGCAGAAGTGCAAAGGGGAAATGGGTCGACTCAGAAACCACCTCCCAGGGCCAGCCCGCATGCGAGTATGCCAACCGTGCAGAGGATGGGGAGGAGAGCATGCCCCCGAGCCATCCCTGAAGCTATGAAACTTAGAAGGATAAAAACCAGGCATCACTCAGACCCGAAAAGAGAAATAAGTGAGATATCCAAGAGAATCGAAACGCCCAGCTAAGCCTCTCTCCTAAGCCAGCGTTTGCTGAGTAAACCAGGGACAGAAGGCAACTAACGCTCCCCCTGCCCCTCCGCTCCCCCTACACCCATGGCAGACAGAACACTTCTCCTGCCAAGCCTAGGGGACGTTACAGATTCCCTCTCAACATCATGTTCCAGGTCGGTTTCCCCTTCAGTGCCTGTCACTGGGACAGGCTGCCTAAATCGGAGGGCCCAGTGCAAAATGAAAATAGGGGGCCCAATGTTTAAAAATTAAGCATTTCAAGATGACTAGAGCAGAGCATTAAACCAAGTGCAAGTCCCTTCTGAGCACGGGGCTCTGGTCTTCCGCCCAGAGTCAGCCCCGTCTGCCATAGGTCAATTCCCTGGGAAGCAGACTCCAAAAGCCTGAGATGTGCATGTGGAGGGCTTATCCAGGAGTGCTCTTAAATACACTTCTATAAGGGGGTGAGGGGAGCAGGACAGGGCAAGGGGAGAAGCTGAACTGCCCTGCAGTTGGGGCAGAGGCCTCAGGGGATTCCCTGAGGAGCCCTGGAGCTGAGATTGCCCCTAGAGAGGCAAGGGGCCTGGACCTTATGCCCCACACACTGAATAGCCAACACTCACTGGAGGCAGGCTGCCCCAGGCAAGGGCCATGGCCTCGGGCAATGTGGCTCTCTTTGGCAGAGGCTAATTCCCAGAGAAACTCCACCAAGTGCTTCAACCACGACCATTCCCAGTAGCAGAGGGCCGGAGGGCCCCATCCTGAAAGGAGACTGGGGCTGAGCACCACTGCATACACCACCCTCATTGATGGATGGCGAATATTTTCCATTCCTGAAATAGATGTTGCAGTTGATGACCTTCTGGGGCCAGTGTGGCAAGGTCACTTCAATAAAATAAAACAAGGCAAACAGCAAGAAAAAAGAATACCAGGAAAAGCTCCGGGGTTGTGTGCCCCTCCTCCCGCCAGGGGCGGAAGATCGGAAGCCCTGATCGTACAGGGAGGCTTGGAAGCTGAAGCAGGTGCTTTAGAACTTGACAGCTTTTACATTGTTTTTATTATCTGTATTTCTTTTCTTATTTTCTTATATTTTCCCTTTTCACAATGAAGAGATGCTGGCATTTTAAAATGAACGCTGCTAAAGAACAAAAGGGCCTGTTTTTGTCCTTTTCTGGCTCAGGAGATGGGGGACAGCAAGTCTTCCAGGCTGAACGAGGAAGCTGCAGACAGACTGGAAAGGGGAGAGCCCCAGGACCAGGTGATCATTCAGAAAGGAGCAGGGACCCTGGTGCTCAGGCCCGGAGGCCTACTCTAGTCACACCGTTGAGGCCTCTATGTCTTCTTTAAGGGCCTAAAGGGTCTGTTTTATATTCCAGTGCCAAGATTTCTGAGATAATATATATAAAAATTTGTATACATCATGAGGGTTACATTAATTATATTAATATATTCTATATTATATAGTAAATATTATATATAATGAATATACATTAATATTTAAGGTTTCTGATTATTATGCCTTTGAGAATATTCTCCATCAAATGGCCCAGATCAACAAAAGTATTTTTTGAGACTCTCAAAAACACAAAATATGTTTATGATTACCAATAAGGAAAAAAAAAAAACAAAAGATGTTCTGGACACCAAGTTCAGAATTTAATCGCTATGGAATTATTTTCTGGCTGCTTTAAAACTGCAAAATTTTAAGTTCAATAGCTTATGGTTCTATTTGTAGCAAAAAGTTAAAGTTTTGAAGTAAATTCAATTAATAAATTTCTAGTGCACTGAAACAAATACGCTGATAAGCATGAATTATTGTAAAAATATTTTGTGAATATGAGGTCAATAATTTTTAATATTCCTAAATGGAGTATGTTTATAAAACAGGTTAAGATGTATTATATACCTTTCAGATTTGTAGTGCTTTGTATTTTAATCTAGGGTTTGATTCCTTCATTTCGATCACAATGTTTGCAGGTTTTATAATGTTCGAGGGAAGAAGGTGCTTGGAAATGGTTTTATCCTCTAGAACACTGGAGTAAATTGTTTCCAGCCTCCAGTATACTAAGCAAACCCCAAAAGGAAACAAATACCTCCATTAGAAGGAGCCCTGAGGCACCGCCTTCCCTTCTTGGAGTGTCAGTCCTAGGGCAAGGCCAACCTTTCAGAAGTCCTAACTCGCAGAAATAAATCAGATCATGGATTTCTTCTTCCACACACCACTGTCTACCTCCAGCAATAACTTGATTTAACGACATGAGGAAGTTCAATGTCAAATATGTTGCAATAGAGATATCCTGATTGGAGGAGGTACATACGTGTGTACTTGGAGGTGGTCCCCCAAATGGACCCTTATATCCATTTCACCTCCCACCTCCACTGGCTTCTAAGAACCTCCAAAGAACCCAGCAAGCCATTGGGAATTGAAAACCACACTTCCAAATACTGTCTGCTTTGCACAGGGCTGTTGCTAGGTTCAAAATGAGATTCTAGCCATGAAAGTGAAGAAAAAAGGATTCTAAATACCTAAGGATGCCTCTCTTGTTCATAATACTTTTTACGTTTCAGACAAGTAAACCAACAATAAAATGAGTATCTCCCAACAAGACAAATAGCTGCTTGAAGGCAAAGTATATGCCTTTTCTCTCTGCACCTTTGCACCAGGTAGACTCTCCGTGAATATTTGTTAACTCTGAAAGAATGTAGCCTACTATCCCAGTACACATAGTAAATTCGTGTTCAAGGCCCAGAGGAGCTCACAGTAAGTAAGCTAGAAGGTCCTTCAAAGGATTATTTGTGAAATGCAAAATGCATAACGACAGCCAACATTTACTGAGTGTTTCTACCAGTGCTTTACATGCTTATGTTATATATGAGGACTATACTATTATCGAACTCCCTTTCAGATGGGGAAACTGAGGCATAGAGCTATTAAGCAACTTGCCCAAAGTCATACAGCTACTGAGTGTTCAGAGCTCGGTTTCCAACAAGGAGGCCTTGCACCAGTCCAAGTTCTCTGTCACTAAACCTCAGAAGAATGAAGGCAGTGCGCCTGGGTGGCTCAGTTGGTTAAGCGACTGCCTTCGGCTCAGGTCATGATCCTGGAGTCCTGGGATTGAGTCCCACATCGGGCTCCCTGCTCAGCAGGGAGTCTGCTTCTCCCTCTGACCCTCCCCCCTCTCATGTGCTCTCTCATTCTCTCTCTCTCAAATAAATAAATAAAATCTTAAAAAAAAAAAAGAAAAGAAGAATGAAGGCAGATGCTGGTCACTGGTCGCTGGAACTCATTGGCCTTGTGGGGGTCCTGTGTTCAACCCACACAAAACCAGGTCAACTCTTGGTCCCAGCTCTATTCAACCAGCTAACTCTGCCCTTTTGAAAATACAGAAACAAAGGTTTGGATCTATAAATCGTATAAATCTATAAACCCAAATTAGGTGACTAGTTGACATGGGTGTGGTACCATCACCCACACCGAACCTTTTGGTATCTAAATTATCAGGCCGCAACTTTGAGATCTAAGTACGTTTTGGTGAGTGAGCGAACGGCTTGTATTCCATTACGTCTTCTGTGAAGCAGCACCTCTGTTTCCCAGTCCTTCCATTTGTAACTAGAAGCAGGATTTTACTGATCCAGGGTAAAAGACTCATGAGGGGCACACATTAAACTTTGTAAATTCTCAGGTTCCATCTTCAGACTCAGGTTCACCAGGCCTGAGGGTTTTGCCCTTTTAGCTAGCAAAACAAGTGGTTCCAGGATCAGAAAGATACTGTCCTGTATTTGGAAGGAATACTTCTTATCTGCCTGAGGCTTGGCTAAATAGAAAGAACTTGTGTATTTTCTTTTCAAAGAAACCATGACATTGGGACTCCTGGGTGGCTCAATTGGTTAAGCCTCTGCCTTCAGCTCAGGTCATGATCCCAGGGTCCTGGGATTGAGCCCCGCATTGGGCTCCCTGCTCAGCGGGGAGCCTGCTTCTTCCTCTGCTTACCACTCCCTCTGCTTGTGTTCCCTCTCTCTCTCTCTCTCTCTGACAAATAAATAAATAAAATCTTTAAAAAATAAAAATAAAAGAATAAAGAAACCATGACAAATCCCCTCAACCTCACCGCCCCCCCTCCCGCCCCCTGGCTGGGACTGGGGGGGTGAGGGAAATGAGGAGCAGGCCCTTCTGGTAGTCAGAGCACACAGCTGCTCTGTGTGGCTCAGCTTCCTTCTCCCTGGTTTGGCTGGACTCCTAGGAAAGGCCACACAATAAGAGGGAGCCTTATAGCCTCCTGCCCCCAGCTGTCATTCAACCAGCCTGTCTGCCAGGGAGGGGGTGTGGTCTGATGGCATTCAGGCCACCAAGATGCACAGACAGGCTGGAACTCAGTTTGCAAGGCCCAGTTTCCATCCCCCGCTGGTGCCAACAGCTCACTATGGTTATAACCCTCCAGATTCCTTCAGAGGAAGCCAGTTATCTGCTAGACTTCCTTTGTTCTTCAGGGCTCTCTTTTGGCATCTCTGCCAAGGACATGTTTTGGCTGGATCCACTCCCCAGGCCTCTGCACATCTCTGGGAAACTGAGCTAAGAGAAACACGGCACAGGAGGTAGATGGGGAGCTGGAGTTTTTGTCTGCTTGAATGCAGGGCCTTACAACAGAGATGTGCACCAGCGGCGACCAGGTGCTCATTGGACCAGTGACCAGCATCTTCCGGAGACTGCCATGAGCCCCTCCACCTTTTCAGAGACTGGATTGCTGGCCAGAGCAAAAACAAGGCGAGCCTTTTTGGGACCCCTGATTAACCCTTCTCTGTGCAGTGGGGAGTGGGGGTGGGGTGGAGGTTGGTTCTTACCACTGTTAAAGACAGTCAGTTACTGTGCAATGTGCGCTGCCCCCGCTGGGTTTTGCAGTGGGCGCTGAAACTCACGGATCACAGCATTCAATGATAATGAATGGCTAGGGCGAATGTGGCTCTTCCCGAAAATACCTGTACAACATAATCAATCCTGTGTCCTCAGCCGATGTCCCATCTTCTCAGGAAAGCCCTGCGCATCATTGTAAGTCCAGTTCAAATTCCTCTTCACTCAGATTCCTCCTTTGAGTCCTAGAGGGTCCCTCAGCTAATGGCGATGATCACGTGGCTTGTTCAGATGTTTTATTTGTGCTGACATCTCCCCAGTCTCTTCTAGAGAGGAGGAGGAGTGTCTTTCTCATCCTTATCTTCACAGTGGGAGCCAGAAGGGAGACTTACCTACAGTAGGCATGTAATAAAATGGAAGTTACATTAATAACAGCCTGTGGAGGGGAGAATAAATTCAGTCATGTGAACTATAATATTCAGCATTTATTTCTTGGCAGAGAGAGAAGTGAAGAAGGAACTGGCCAGATTGTTTTATTTGGAGCCCTTCTGAGCACATACTAAGTGAAACATCTAGTGAAACAATAGCCTGGTTTAATGGCATGAACTTTGACTCTGGGATAACCGATCGTCCTTAAAACCATCCTGGATTTGTTTTCCTGCTGAAGAGCAGGATACTGAGCACAGTTCTGCGAAGCGTTCCTTTAGGGAGATTTCTCAGCACTAAATAAAAGAGTGACTTCTCAATGTTGCAAAAGGGGCCCGGCTGTTGGTTTTGGCTGGGGACAAGCACTGAGCTGGCTCCACTCAGAGATGGCAGGATGAGACAAACACGGCTGTATGATGTCACTGAAATAGTCTTATTTTCATCAGAAGCTAAATTCAAATACCCTCAGGGAAATGGATTATTTTGTTTTGCTTTGAATTACTACAGCTTTCTAAAATTCATTTTTGCCTCTGTAAGTGATGGGATATTCCAATGGACTCCAAGTTCCATGGAGAGACACTTGGAAAACTGTGCTCCTCTGGGTGCCTGGAAAGAGCACTCAGCAGTGACTGTACAGCAGTAGGTTTGCAACCTGAGCCCTGCTTTCTGCACCAGATGTTGACTGGTATGTCTTTAAGAAGGCCTTAAGGTCCTAGATTCAAGGGTGGTGAGTTAGAGTCCGTACTTGGCTCTCGCTAGAGTCACTGGATCCAGACCAGAGTACTCAGTACTCTACTGACTAAAGAAATGGTGGGTCAGTATTTAAAATGAGAAGAGGCTCCAAGAAGAGCAGTGAGGGTGCAGAGTCTCCAAAGTACCCCATTCCCCACTACCCCCCAACACACAAACACACACACACACACAGAGTTCTCCTCCATATCTCTCCAAAACCCAAAGCCATCTTGTGTAAGCAATCTGGGAACATGTGACTTTAGAGAGAGAGGTGATCCAGACACTAGCTTGGGTCGTTCCACCCATGTTCACAGAACAGGGACTGGGGCGGGGTGGGGGGGTGTTCTCCAAGCATAGCAGAATTGCGACAGATTTGTCAAATCATTCATCTGCAGAGGTGAAACCTAATGCCATCACCAGACACTGCCTGGTTGTCATATAGAGGATGGGTTAACTGAGTAGGATCGGAAACCAACTCTCTGATTCAACTCCTACTGCTGCCTCGCCTCTGATCCTGCTTCCTTGTGTTTCAGTTTCTTCCTCTATAAAATGTAATTACAAATCATAACCCCATGGGACTCTCTAAAGGATTAAATGAAATATTCCTTGTAAAGTGTTTACCATGGTAAGAGCTTAATAAATGTCCGCTAATGTTATTGGCTAATTGGTCTTCAAGGAAATTCTCATTTCCCTCCATAACGCAAGGATGGATTGATCTCTCAGCTGAGAGTGATTTTGCCTTCCTGTGCTCCTAGTTTCTAGGCCTCTCTTTTCGGAATTCAACCTCGTCATTTAGTTCTAATATCTAAAGGGGATTAGATGCCCATGAACTCTTTCAAGAGAGCCAAGTCGTACGTAACTCGGATCCCAGCTTTGTACAAACCACTATGTTAGTTGCTGTGGAAAATATACAGTGAGCACTTAATGTTTTAATCAAATGATTCCCTGGCCTCAGCAGGCAGGAGGTTCACCAAAAGTAAATGCAGCACACTGGGCACAATGGTTATAATAATCACACCATAATTGGCCTGATGAATGTGAAAGATTCTAACACAGTGACAGGAATCCAGTTGTCCTTCGGATTTATCAAACTGTATGTGATCATTTCAAATTCATCCTAAACATCTTTACATTGACTTATACTCTACATAGACAGTCTGAGTCAGTGGAAAAGTGGACACTGAGATTTGAATTTGATCAAAGTTGATGTAAAGCTTGCACTTTGCCGGACAGCATTTGTACTTGTTAACATGAGTAAATGGTCATTTTTCTCTGTCTCTCTTGGAGGGCCAACTGCACGACAGGGAGAAGAACATGGATCTTAGTCCACAAATAGGTATGATTATACCTGATATATAGGGACACTGAGGTTCAGAGATATCAAGGGACTTTCCAGAGCCAGGATGCAAGTCTCAGAAAAAGACCTTTAAGTGAGATAGTATTAATGAAGGATAGTCCGAAGAAAGGCAGGCAGGGACAAGAGGCCCCTACCCTAAAAGGACACCACCCTTCAAAGGATTTTACACCACCCTGGAAGGAGGCCTCTACCTTTTCCCACGTGAACAGCTACCCAGTAGGTTCATGAGTGAGTGGACAACCTGATTGGGTGACAGGCCCGTGGAGGGTTAATCAGATTAAAACAGCCCGCACCAAAGAGCCTGTAAAAACCCCTAGATTTAAACACCAAATTGGCAACCCTCTCGGGTCCCCTCCCTCTTCAGGAGCTTTGTACTATTGCCCAATAAACTTTGCTTTACTATCACTCAATAAACCTTGCTTTGCCGCCCACCGCTTTTCATCTGGTCTACCTCTTTATTCTTCGAAGTGGCATGACCAAGAACCACAGGCACCGAAGGAAAAGAAATCCTGCAACAGTATTTTTGAAAGGTCTTTGTCAGCAGCAAAGTATGAAACAGTATTCTTGTGAACCATAGGCATTTACTAAGCAGCTACTCTGCCCCAGTGGCCATGTAGGACCCTGTAGGTTGAAGATATCCCAACCTTGATGGAGTTTCCAGTGTACGGCACACAAGTGTACTGAAGAAGTATGTACAGGACACAGCAGGGTGTAAAGAAGGTGAAAGGTAAAAGCAGAGGGTTTTCCCAAGGAAGAGACACACGAACTGACTCACAAAACTAGGTAGCTAGAGGTTCATCAGAACAGTGGTGGGGAGAAAGAAGATCGGGGCAAAGGCACAGCAAAGGCCAGGGAACAGCATGATCAGACTTAGGTTTTCACATTCTTGGGGGTAGCTGCCGGGAGAAGGGAATGGAAGCAGGGATACTCTCCACTCTGACAGGCCAGGAAACAGATGATGACTGCTGGCCTGAGGCAGTGAAGTCATGAAGGCAAAGAGACGGAGGTGATAGAAGAGGTGTTAAAGAGGTAGAGTTAACTGAATTTGGTCATTCTTTAAGCGTGGAGGAGAGAAAAGACAGAAGTCAAGGCTGGCATCCAGATTTCCAATTTGAGTACTGGGGGAACTCTGGTGTCATTCACTGGGAAGGGAAACCCAAGAGGGGAAGATAATAATATAGTGGGCTTGATGACGTCCTCTCAGCTACTTTTTTTTGGATCTGAGTCATTACAGATGACTTCACCTTTTGATTCGGAGAAGTTTTCTTTCATTCACCTTCCCGTGTCTTAGCTAACAATTAACTGCAAGAGGGGAAACATAACATCCCAGCTCTATTTTCCAAATGATTACCCTGCAGTAAAACATAAAGGCAACGTGGACTTCAAGTGAGAGACACAGGTGCGTGCCCTAAGCACAGTGCCCATGCAATTTGTCTTTGGGTTTGTGTCAGGGCCTAATAAGCACCTGCTATATTTTTATAGCTGGGTAGTAGGACTTAATAGGATCTTGCTGAAATGATAATTATACTGCCTATGAGCCCAGACTGTAGGTGTGCATAATGGAAGCGTGCAGTAAGTCATGGGCTCCAGGAGCTCAAGGACATCTGCATGTAGGATGAAAGGTCTCTTTCAAACAGCCTGTGGGCATTCTAGGTCTGGGTCCTCATGGTGTCTCCACTAACCTCTTCTGAAGGCCGGGGCATCCCTTCTAGAGGGACGTGTATCACCACAGAGAGCATGGTCAGGCCAATGGTCAGTGTCTTTGGTGAACACACCCCTTAGTCAAGCCCAGAGCTTGATAAGGGGAGCTTGGCCTGGATTCTAGGCTACACTGGTCCCCTCACATGCTCTCTCCTACTTGATATAACTGCAGCCACTATGTGAGGCAGCCCCAGCGCCTTGGATAATAGCTCTTAACCCTCTCATAGCCCCCAACCCTCAGAAGGGCCCAGTCATGAGAACTTACTATTAGAGATTGGAGAATCTCTTATAACAAAGCACAGTGGAAAGTGTGTTGAATACTCACTATGTACCAGGCACTTGAAGAAACAAAAGAACAAGTCTCCATTAATAGCAATACTAGATAGGACCCAAAACACATCCCAGGAAGGGATGGAAGCAGGGAAGCCAAATACCACATGATCATGCAAAAACTAAATTTCTTAATAGCAGGAAGAGTACGGTTAGGCTTTTATTCCTGGTTTTCATTCAGATCTTAATCTCACAGATTAAAATACGAGTTGCCCTGTTTTCCAGCTAGAGGAAAAAGCCCTTAATATTTAAAATCAGAATGTGGATTTGTGTCTAGAAGTATGCTGTGGAGCCAGATTCCATCAGGAGATCCTAAATTGTTTTTTCCCTTTGCTTAACACCTCAACCCAGTCATCCTCAGTTGGAAGTCCTTCTGTGGGAACAGAACAGAGGATATGAATACATGTCTGAGGAATCCATATTTGAATAGGGACTGAAAAACATTAAGAACCCATTCTCTGTTGAGTCACTTTACAGGCTTTAGGATGCACCCTGGGAGACAAGATGAAGACAAACTCTCCTCCGACACAACATGTTCTGACATGTTCAAGCTTGAACCTTCCTGTATTATTATTTATCCAGAAACAAGCAAATACAGTCCCATGCTGTAATTTGCTAAGTAACCACAGACGGCACAAAGCAGGATTTCTCAACCTCAATGCTATGGAGATTTGGGGCTGGATAATTCTTTCTGGGGGCCTGGGGGAGGAGGCGGTCTACATTGTGGAAAGTTTAGCAGCATCCCTGACCTCTACCTATTACATGGTAGTAGCATATCTCCCCCTCTGTCATCACAACCAGAAATGTTCTCTAGGTATTGCCAAATCACCCCTGGTTGAGAAACACTGATTTGGAGTAGCACTACCTCTCAATTACAAGTTCAGCCAGATACAAGGAGTCAGCTGAGCATCTGAAGGGCAACAGGGAACTATGGCCTGCTGTTGTAATGACAAGGACTTAGGACAAATGAGTTGAAACTCTCTCACTGGCTCAGACCCAATAAATTTAAGATACTGACTAAATAGCTTACTACAAATGTGAGAAGTGATTTGGTCTATCATCACTGCTCAACCCTAAGATCTTGCTGATTCTTTTTTACCAGATAGAACATTTTTTAAATAATTAGAGTATCATTATTATACTGTATCTGTACATCAGTAGTCTTTCAGTAGCAAGTGACAGAAACTCAATTCAAGGCGGCTCAAGCAGAGAGAGAGAGAGATTGAGAGAGAGAGAGAGAAGCTTTTTATTGGGTCATGAAACAGAAAATCCAGGGGTAGAACTGGCTCTAGTTACACCCAGATCGAGGTATTCAGTGATACTAGGAATATTTCACTTCTAGTTTTTGGTCATATTTTCCTCTACTTTGGCCTTGTTTTCAAGGTGTTTTCCTGAGATGGCGACAGAGATGGCCTCTGAGACTCCAGGATGACGTCTTAGAAACTCCAGTGGAAAGAGGTCTCTTTTCCAAGTGTTTCCAAGGTTAAGTCTCATTGACCTGACTTGGATTAAATGCCTATACCATCTGATGCTGCAAAAACTTAATTTTTGTAGCCAATCATCATAGCCAAAGAAATGGAACACCCCAGATGACCTCCCAGACTTGTCAGCACATACTGTAATAGTGAGCCTCTCAGATGGTTCCTCCCTCCTGGTTTTCATGCCCTTGTGTATTCTGTTCCTTTTATTTATTTATTTAAATTCAATTAATTAACATACACTGTATTATTAATTTCAGAGGTAGAGTTCAGTGATTCATCATTTGCATATAACACCCAGTGTTCATCACATCACATGCCCTCTTTAATGCCCGTCACCCAGTTACCCCACCCCCCATCCGCCTCCCTTCCAGCAACCCTCAGTTTGTTTCCTGTGAATAAGAGTCTCTTATGGTTATAAGAGTCTCTTATGGTTTGTCTCCCTCTCTCATCTCATCTTGTTTTATTTTTATGTGTATTATGTTCTTGAGTGTAGGCTGGACTCATTTCTAATGAACAAAATACAGCCGGAAGTGATGGGATATCACTTCTGAGATTATGTTACAAAAACATTGTGACTTCTGTATTGCTCACCCTGCCATATTGCTAATTGTCCTGTGGAGCGGCCTATACGGCAAAAAAGTGATGGTTCTATCCAAGAGTCAGCAAGGACTAAAGGCCTGCCAATAATCATGTGAGTGAGCTCAAAAGCAGATCTCTCTGAGTCAAACCTTGAGGTTGATTCCAGCCCTGACTGAGAACTTGACTGCAGTTTTACAAGAAATCTTGGGACAAAGGCACAGAAAACTGTGCCTAGATTCCTGAGGCAAAGAAGTCATGAGACAGTGTTTGTTGTTTTAAGCCAATACATTTTGGAGCTATTTGTTATACAGCAATAGATAATTAATACAATGTACCACTACCCCCCCCCCCCAACACACACATACACACCCCCAGGGACATAGGAGAGGACCGCTTCACCAAATACCATGGTCTGAGATTGGGAGAGGCATAGCCCAAAGGCATTCTGGTGTTCAAAAACACATATTCATTATAACATCCAATTCAGGTTGTTTGGACTGAACGAACATATAAATTTCCTGTTAGGCATCTGCCTTGGGATCGGGTCATGATCCCAGGGTCCTGGGATTAAGTCCCATATCGGGCTCCCTGCTCTGCGGGAAACCTGCTTCTCCCTCTCCCACTCCCCCTGCTTGCCTTCCTGCTCTCGTGCTCTCTCTCTCTGTGTGTCAAATAAATAAATAAAATCTTAAAAAAAAAAAATAAGGAAAACACTCTCTGACACTCTCCCCATAGGGAGAAAAACTGTGGACTTTCATGTGACTGCATCAGGAATGGGTTTATACTGACCTGGCTCACAAGAGACTTGGCAAAGCCACATATCCTGACGGTGACGGCTGAGAGCACCATGTTGACAACATTTTTTTTCTTCATTCACCCCTGGAGATGGAAAGTGCTGGACACCAAGTTTGAGTGGAACTTTTTTGTTCCTTTAAACCTGCCTGCTCTGGATTTTTAGTTTCCACTATTACATAAGCCTTGACTTACTCCTCATTGACAGGGACAGTTTATTTTCTCTTCCTATTAAATGGGAAATTGAACAACCTAAGAAGAAGCTATATCAATGAATCTTGGCCATGTTATTATGAATTTGTAGTTCAATTTTGAAATAGTGGCATTGAGGTCTTGACTGAAATTTTTCTTCCAAAGTGTCCCTGAAGCACTAAGATAAGGTAGTTGGGGGCTCCAAATTACTTTAGGTGCTCTAGAACATGTGATATGTAGGAGGGATTTCTCCTGTTTTCTCATTTCTATGTCCTCGCTTACCTCGTCTGGATCATGGTAAATACCTTGGGAAAAATAAAGCCTCCATCACATATTTGATCACCAGAAAGAGCAGAAGGTGAGTACTAAAGAGACTGTGACTTGCTGACATTAACCCACTGGAGCCCACTTCTGTCCACATTGCCCATGATGACAAGTCACAAGGTGGACAGATTTTAGGAAGTGACTTGAGAACCAGTACTTGAGTACTAGAATTCACCAGTAGTACTCATGAGTACTATTACTTAGGACCACTCGCACCTTATTATTTTATGCAGCTTCTACATAGTGTGGTATCTGATACTCTAAAGCATGCAGTTGATTGATTTATTTCCAGGGGAGTTAGATCTAGTAAAATGCTGCACATGACATTAATAGATTTAGTCAGTGTGTATTTTTAGATTAATAGTGGCTCAATGGGTTATCAGATACCCATGATCTGCCATCAACATTGAGACCTTTCCTTTACATTTCTTTATAATGAACTGAGCACACTTTAAAGATCTGCTTACTCAAAAAAAAAAAAAAAATTCCTATTGTGTTTCTCTGACCTAAAGTTAGGGAAAATTTCAGATGCTGAAGGAGTGGGGAAAAAGGACATGTCTTCAAATAAGATCTTTGAAAACCCAAAGGTTCCACCCAAGGACCAGATTGGAAAGACCCTTATTTGTCTTTCACTGTATAGTTCTGCAAAACAAAGGGAAAAAAAGGGGGGGGGGGGGGCGGACTTTAAAAGCCTAAAAAAAAAAGTTTCATTTTTTAAATTTGCATTGATCCACATTTCCTGAGACCATCAGAATCTCACTAATGGCAACAAGACAGTATTTCTCTGGCTCCAACCCACTCACACATTTTTTTGGGGTGTCCAGCTCCTTCAAAATTCTCCCAACTGATTGAGGAAGCTCCCAGTTGTATTCAGTGACTGTGAGAATGGAGATGAGTTGGCTAGGAATGGAGAGCACCGTTACTTCCTACAAGTTCTTGTAGGTGCATGTGGGACCTGCTAGCTCCTCTCCTGCTTTGGAGACTGCTGCCTCGGGCTGCCAGATCTAGGACGCTCCCACCTGCCCTGTTTCAGAGACACACTGGCCCCTGTGTCCTGTGCCTCTCCAGTGCCCTCACTAAAGTACAGCAGTGCTGGGCTACAGTGCATTCTGCTTTCAAGCTCCCACAGAGATAAGTAGAGAGGCTCCTGGATCTTTTAATTTTATTACTTCATCTCCCTGGGACTCTAGCACATGTTATGGGGGATTCGGAAAAAGAGCAAATCCCAAAAGTTCTAAACTGAGCTCTCTCCAGATGCTGGCCTTTCCTCCTTGAGCCAAGTTTCTGTAAAGGACTCTCTCTCTCTGCCCTCAAGGGTGAGTCTTGCCATCCAGACTGTTTGAAAACCTTGGATATGTAATTTAGCCCCTCAAGCTTAGATACTCCCCCTCTTACACCAGGAGATAATCACTGTAGGTGTGTGTCAAGTGAGACTGAATGCATGTGGGAAACATAATCCAGTGTGTTTGGGGAGATCCAAGGCAATTTTCTTGTGTTTATGGGCACTATTGATCTTAATGAAAGAAAACTCAAGAAACAATTAGCATTGACTGTGGAGTGTAAACAAACTAAAGAATTTGATACATATTTTTCTCTGCTTCAAACATGGCCTAACTTTAAAATATTGTAGTTTGTCATGAAGAACCAGACTCTGAAATCAAACCACCACTTAGAAGCTACATTAAATTCACTGTGTCACTTAATCTCTCAGAGCCTGTTTCCTCATTTGTAAAATGGGGATAACATCACCATTATCCCACTGAATTGTTGTTAGCATTAAATAAGCTAATGGATGTAAGCAGAGCACAGTACCCAGCACTGAGTAAGCACCCAGCCAAGTGTTTGCCCGTTATATGTATGGCTGTGTATGTGTACATCAGTATTTCTTTATACTATAATACAGATGTTCAAAAGCATTTTCAAAGCCCCTCTTGACAATGGTCAAAGTATTTATGAAAAGGCTAGTTGCTATTTTAGAGAACTGGCCTCAAATCTTGATTAAGAATGACATTTCTAATTTTTTCCTGCTACTATGTAAATAGCACAAGTCTCACAAATAAATAGCATCATTTTGTATAAACAATTCCTAGCTTTCTCTGCAGTGGAGGGCAGCTTCTCACAAATTCTTTTGAGAATGCTCTGGCTTGTCCCAGAATCAACCCATGCTGAGTTTACTATTCAGACCAGATTATTACCAGGCAGTTGGAGCGGTCAAATTCCCACAGCCAATTTTCTATAAAAATCCCAAGTAATTGAAATGGGAAGAAGGTACCCAGTAAAAGTCAGGGTGAATAATTTAGCACAGTAGCTGTCTGCAGCCTCTGAAGCAACATATTTAAGGCATTTTATCAGAGAGTTGATGAAGCCACTGTTGTCTCCAGAGCATCCTGGCTGCCACCCACCCATTTCATCAAGAACAAGGAGAGTAGCAAAATGAGCAGCAAGGGGATCTAGGATTAACCCTTCTCTGATACCTGAGCGATTCTATGAATGCCAGAAATGAATAGTGACATTGTGTGTGACATCTTTCTAAAGGTCAGTGTTGAGAAACATGACTGGCCACAGGGGTCACTAAACAAGGGTGCTGTGTCCCCTCTCAGCTCTATAGATCCCTTCGAAGGGGAGACCCATCTGCTAGGAATAGGGATAAGCTGTTGCTATTTTAGAAAACTGGCCTCAAATCTCTATTGAGTGACATTTCTAATTCTTTACTGTCCCTATGTAAGTAGAACAAAATTCTCACAAATAAATGCCCTCCATCTGTAAGCAGGACTAGTCAGGAGTTGGGGACACAAATGGCAGAAACCCAACTCAACTTAGATTGAGTAAAAAGGGAATTTGTTGACTAATGCTGCTGATAAGAATGCAAAGTTACTCACAGGATTGAATGAAGCTCTAGATGAGAATGGAGTTCACTGGATCTAACACCTGGAAATCAGTGACCCAGGTGAGAGTGTCTGTGTCTCAAGGGCCTTACAGTCAGAGTGGCAGAAGTGGACATCCAATACCAGAAACGGGTGTTTGGAAGAGTAATGTGATGGGTAATCAAATCAAAATGAGAGGTTCTGGAAGTTCTGTGAGCTATTCCAATTACCTACAAGTTCATAACAATCATTTAAAGAGTTCAGTGGTATAAACCCTATGTCCAACTGTTACAGGTTGAATTGTATCTCCCACTCCTCCATCAAATTCATATGTTGAAGCTTTAACTCCCTCTACTCTTCTCAATTCTCAGTTGAGACCTCTGTAATAAAAGATAGATTAACAAGAGAAAAAACAAAGACGTTTATTAACATGTATATATCATGTATACATGTGAGATACCCTGTGAAAAACTAGTGATTCTCCAAGGTGGCTTAGAACTCCAGCTTAAATTCCCTCTTCAGGTAAAGACAAAAGAAAGAAAGGTGTGGGAGGAGGCCAGTTATGGGGAGGTTACCAAGAAAAGCAAGGTAAACTTTTGTTTACACCAAATTAAGGTTTGTTACACCCATTTAAGTGGGTACCTTCTCCATCAATAAAGTTCTCTTGTGATTTAGTCATCCTTCTCTTCCTGGTACAAAGAGGGAGACACCCTTACAAATGGAAATTTATTTTATAAGTGCAAATGTCCCTTACAAAGGGGTAACTTCTACTCTGTTTTCAGGACTTCTACTATGTCTGCTGTTTCTCAACACAATCAGCTCAAGGGGCACCTGGTAGCCCAGCTGGTTGGGTGTCAGACACTTGATTTTGGCTCAGGTCAAGATCTCATGGTCGTGAGATTGAGCCCCACATCAGGCTCTGTGCTCAGTGGAGAATCTGCTTAAGATTCTCTCCCTCTCCCTCTGCCATTCCCCCCAAGCCCACATGCTCTCTCTCTCTCTCTCTCTCAGGAAAAAAACAAAAAAAAAAGTTAAAAAACAAACAAACTACCAGCTCAAAATAATCCTTATGCCAAAGAGGCATATTTTGGGTACTCTGTTACCCTTCAATATTTATTCCTCTGGCTCTTTTCCTGTGAGGTCATCTCAGGCTGACCATGTCCCTCAACCAAAGATTACATCTTCTCTCAAGAAAGACACCTCCTACATGACTCTCTCCTTCTCTCAAAGTCTCAGACCTAGGGATGGTCACAGCTCTGCTGATACCAGTCCTGGGCCACTGCACTGTCTCTTCTGCTTCTTCTATGCCCACACTTCTGCAAATAGTCACTCCGTAAGTAAACCCTTTCCAAATCATTCCAATTTGAGTATGACATCTGCTTCTCCAACTGATAGAGCTCTCTATAAAACAGAGATGGAAAAAACTAAAGGACAAAGCCTCCTTCTCCTCTCCACCTGGAAAAAGGACCATGGATAGTTTCCAAAGTACATCGGGCTCTAACACACAAAGTCCATGTCAGATGAGAGATTTTTTTAACATGCCATCTGTCATCAGAAATCCCTTGCCTAAATGTTTATTTCCTTTGGAGATCTTCTTTCATCTTTGCTTTCTAATTATACTTATACCTTCGAATCTTTGTGGCCACAGTATTGGGATCAGCTTATTGATCGAAAACCTCTTTGTGTCTGATAATTTTGACTGTTCAATACTTTCACCTGTACCACAGCCAGCAAAGTGCCATGGTTTTGGTTTCATTTTTTTCAGAGTTCAATATCTGAAAAGTGAAAAAAGCTCTATTCCGTGGTGTGGATTTTATCTCCTGGGGAATCAATACAAAGTGGAAACCTTTGGGGTTTCCTTTCCTTTTGCCAGTGACCTCAACCTCTTCTCTCATTTCACTAGTTTTGAATTTAATCATTCTCTACTCCAAAGGCAAACTGCCCATCTATGTAATGTCTACTATTTACCAGGCATTGCACATTATTTTCATTCTCAAAGCAACCCCCTGAGGCAGATCTAAGTATCCCCTTTGTATAACCAAGAAGACAGGCTCAGGAAGGTGATCTGTCCAACAGGATACAACCAGTAAGTGAAGGATGGGAAGGCACCAGGTAAGGGACCCCAAAGAGTGTGATCCATGCCACCTGGGATTCTGCTGCTGCCTGCTCACTTCTCCTGCTGAGTACCTTCACCTGCATCTAGAACACTCAACAGGGAATATTGTTCCCTCCATGATCCTCCTGACTTAGACCTCATCTCCAGTGTTTCCTCCACGGCTGACTACCCAACGGGGGGCTATGGCTATTGACAGATTAATAAACAGAGATATGAATAAATGCTTTCCAGAATTTCATGCAGCGATATAATCATCTCATTTGTGGGGTGTTTCTGTCTCCTAAGCTAGAACTTCTGTTTCTGAGGGTTGAAACCATATTTCCTTTTCCTTTGGCATTCCCCCACTCAATCCTCCTTACGGTCTATTTCAGTTCTCTGCACACGGGACAGTCTCAACAGATGCCACTGACTAACTGGGAGAATTAAAAAAACTAGAAATTTGGAAAACTTTTGCTTGTGAAAGGGAATGAACCATTCCCACCCTGCTTTTTAAAGAAAAAATTATTCTGGAGAATAATAAAAAGTATATTTTCCCTTCTTATTTCCTAAGGAACCAAATAGGAGATGTAATAAGTAGTGAATAGATTTATTTCCATTCAGTGCTCTGTTGGGTTCTGTTGTGCCTTTATGAATTTATGAAGGAACTCTTTAGGTCAGGAATTCATCTGTTGCGAGGCTCCAGGCTAGAGCCTCCAGGAAGGAGAGGCTTGTGGCCTCTTGGTGAAGTAACAGAGTCAAAGCTTGGCTTGTGTATTTCGCCTTAGCACTGACTTTCTTCGAAGGTGGCTTTGGTGGGGTTGTTAGTTTGGGGTTGTTTAAATCTCAAAATCAAAAGAGCTCCTTCATATTTAAGGACATGGGCGACAAGACAGTCGAGCTAAGTCTGAGACTCAAAGATAAAACCGGCTTAATGTGATTTAAGGGACCCAGGAGAGACTTCCTAGCCCCCTTACATCTCCCATTGGCTTGCTCCAGAACATAAAAAGAAACCTCACATTTACCCCCATCTTCGCTTAGGCAGTGAGAGCCTGGCTAAAATACAAAAATATTACCTAGGAAGATGCAATACTATTTTGCCTTTATTCTAAGATGCACATTTTACCCACATTTTAATGTTTCTGAATCAGGAAGCATTTTTACAATCAATGTAACTTTTTAATGTATTACTGCTTCTTTATTTCCCCTGAAGAACTGTTAAGTTCATTTGTATTAAATAGATAAGGACCCCCCCCGGGGGGTTACACTTGTTAAAAATCTAGACACCTGGGCCCCATAAGAGCAGGTGCCAATTCAGGAGGTCTGGAATATGATAAGGAATCTGCATTTGCAGCAAGCACCCAGGGTGATTCTGAGCAGGTAGTCTGCTTCAAGAGGCCCCAAATCGGTACTTTCCTGGGTTCAGGGAATAGGGTCTTTATGGAGCTTAGTAGTGTGAGTTTGTGAGCTGTGTCTTATGGAAGCTGCTCAGGTCCCCAGTCACTGGGTCTGCATTTCAGAACCGGACACTGGGGAGAGAGGCAATCTTGGGTCCTGCATTTTCAGAATTCAATTATGCTGTGCCATTTTTGTCTGAAATGCTGATACTTTGACATTTAAACTCCATCTTTTCAAAATCCTTTCACTTTCAACCATTTCATAGATACTTATGTAAATGAGCTAAGTTTCAGCCCTCCAGAAACTCACACCCTCGTGAGTGGATCTTGCAAATTGACCTGAGCCAAGTTACTCAATGCTAAAATGGGAGCCCCTGAGGAATTGTTAAATCAGGAGTACTAGCTACTCTCTTCTACAAACGTGTTACCCAGTTATGGTAAAAGCAAGCCACCAGCCAAATTCTGCTGCACCTACAGACACTCATTAATTAAATATTTATTAGTAAACAGGAGGGAAAAAAGTGGTTCATACAACCTTGCACGCAAGTTTCTCATAAGAAATTGCCAGGATTCCGGAGGCAAGGTTCTGTCCCCAGTATAGTTGGCATGAGGCAACCAGAATTTTCCAGAGTTCATGGCTAGACTGAAGACCAGGTAAAGGCTTCCCTAAGGTATCATTCTAAGGGTGTAGGTTATAATTCTAGCTAAATACATATATCTTATTCATGCAGGAGTGGAGGGTTTCTAAATTATTTAACTAATCGACTTATCTTGAATAGCTCTATATTTACCAAGAGATCCCATTTCTAATTTTCACCATGTTGCATATCAAAGTCCTTTTGGAAACCTCCCTTTTTCCTTACCTGCCCCCACTCCCAAGTATATAATCAGTCACCCCTCACAACTCTGGTGCAGCAGCTCTTTCTGCCCACAGGTCTTGTCCCCATGCTTTAATAAAATCACCTTTTTGCACCAAAGACATCTCAATCATTCTTTCTTGGCTGTCAGCTCCGGACATCACCAACATTTCAAAACTACATCACATAGATCCAACAAAGATCAGGCTTCTTCACAAACTTTTCTAACTGGACATCCTAAACATCCATTCTATCCACAGTTTTCCCCATAAAAATCAAAGTAGAAAGACCACGGTCCCTAGAGTCATTTACTGGTTGGGTGACTTGGACAAGTTTCTTCATCTCTGATCCTCAGTGTTGTCATCTATAAAAGGGGGGTAATTATACCTCCTCCTTAGGATTATTACAAAGATCAAAACTATCCGATGTAGAAGAGAGGCTCAACTAATTTTATTTTTCGTATTTGTGTCTTTTAAATCTTTGTCATTGTTTTTTGTTTATGAATTCTAAGGAAGAATAAGATCTATATTGTACAAGCAGTACTTTATCTCACTATCACTAGAGATTACCAATCACTGACTTTGGCCTTAAATCTTACTCTAAACCTTTTTTTAAATTTAAATTCAATTAATTAACATATAATGTATTATTGGTTTCAGAGGTAGAGGTCAGTGATTCATCAGTCTTACATAATACCCAGTGCTCATTACATCAAGTGCCCTCCTTAATGTCCATCACCCAGTTACCCCATCCCCTCACCCCCCTCCCCTCCAGCAACCCTGTTTGTTTCCTATGATTAAGAGTCTCTTATGGTTTGTCTCCCTCTCTGATTTCGTCTTGTTTTATTTTTTCCTCTCTTCCCCTATGATCCTCTGCTTTGTTTCTTAAATTCCACATATGAGTGAGATCATATGATAATTTTCTTTCTCTGATTGACTTATTTCACTTAGCATAATACCTTCTAGTTCCATCCACATCATTGCAAATGGCAAGATTTCTTTTTTTTTTTTTTTTGATGGCTGAGTAGTATTCCATTGTGTATATATACCACATCTTCTTTATTCATTCCTCTGTCGATGGGCATCTGGGCTCTAAATCTTTTAAAATCCAGAAGTTTAGTCCTGAGGCTTCTGACTCTAGAAAAACTCCACAGCCTCTCTTATCTGCCCTCTGGTCATACTGATGTGGGAAACAAAGGCAGAAGGAAATGTAGATAAAATTAAATGTCCTTATAACCTGCAGCTGTGGACAAATACTTGAGGCAGGCAGAGTATAACCTTCCTCCAGGAAGCTCCCAACTGTCTTAATGTTAATGGCCTGCTAGAGGGAAAACAACCTTAGTTTGACAATAGCAAGACCTCCGTATCCTGTGAGTCTTCTTTAGCATAGGAAAATCATTTGGAACTCCCCTTATCTTTACTTCCCCCAACCCCTAAGTATATAATCAGTTGCTCCTCCCAACCCCAGGGCAATAGGTGGCAGCAGTTCTTCCTGTCCACAGCTCCTGTCCTGTCCTGTCCTGTGCTTTAATAAAACCACCTTTTTGCACCGAAGATGTCTCAAGAATTCTTTCTTGGCCCTTGGCTCCAGACCCCAACAACACCACTCCAAAAACACACATCAGTATCATGGTGAGGCCCTCTTTTTGTTTCCAGAAAGCCATCCTTTTCTATTTCTAGTCCCAGACCCAACAAGATAATCACAGATTCCATCTCTAAAACTCCCTCCTTTCTGTTTTGTGTCTGTCTGTGTATATATAACAGCGCTAAGTTCTGAGCATCATGATGGCCAGTGGGCTGGCAAGGCAGCTTTCCACTACCTCAGTCAAAACAAAGTTTAACTTCATGCCCTCAGCAACTTTTCTTGTAGGAGAAGCACCTCTTAAGGAAACTTCATTAGCCCTAACAGGATTTTCAATGAAGACCCCTCCCAGAAAGTTCCCCCACCCATATTCTCCTCTCAGGTAGCCCAACCCCTCAAAAAGCCGAACATGGGTTCTTACAAGAGGGCTTTGCTGATCTGATTCTGAATATGGGTTTGTTTGGTTTTTTTTAAGATGTTGTTTATCTATCTGAGAGAAAGAGGATACGAGTTGGGAGGAGGGGCAAAGGGAGAGGGAGAAGCAGACTCCCCACTGAGCAGGGAGCCCAATGCGGGGCTCGATCCCAGGACCCTGGGATCATGACCTGAGCTGAAGGCAGATGCTTAACGACTGAGCCACCCCAGCTGGTCCTGAACATGGGTTATAAACAAAGGATGAGAGAGCAGAAGGCAAGCTGAGGTCAAAGCGCAAGCTGGCATCCTGCAAACCAAACCCTGTCCCCCACTCCCAGGTGAGATACTTGTGACATTGCCAGGCACTCCTGACTGCCCTAAAACTAAGGGAAGGGAAAACCAAATGGTTAGCTGGTAGAGATCACAGTCCCGCTGGACATGAGTCTCCATCAGTGCACCAATCAATGTCTTAGTGATTTACAAGGAAAAAAGCATTCTTACCAATAGCTTAACTTCCAGAGACCCGTAACTCAATTTTCTGGAGCCCTAATATCATCCTCCCTTCCATGAATGGTGGAAACCAAGGCAGAAGGGAAAGTAAACAGAATTAGATTTCTTTATGACCTGCAGCCCATTGACAAGGACCTGAGATAGGCAGAGTATAACATTCCTCCAGGAAGCTCCCATCTTCATGTTAGTGCCTTACAGGAAGGAAAAACAACCTTAACTCAGCAATAGCCAGGCCTCCAATATCCTGTAAATCTTCTTTAGCATATCAAAGTCCTTTGGACACTTCCTTTTGTCCTTACCTCCCCCAACTCCCAAGTATATCATCAGCCACTTCTCACAACCCCATTGCAGCAGCTCTTTCTGCCCAGGGGTCCTGTCCCTGTGCTTTCATATAAAAATCACCTTTTTGCACCAAAGGTGTCTCAAGAATTCTTTCTTGGCCATGGGCTCTGGACCTCACCAACATTCCAGAACGACATCACAAGCACTTTCCTGTTTTCCTTAAAGAGATTAGCCAAGGCAGCAAGCTGCAACCCCCACCAGCATTTTGAATCATTTCCATTTCCCTAGGTGGAATGTTGCTGCTCCCCAATTTGCACTGGCCCAAGCCCTCCCAATTCTGGCACAGCCTCTGTATCGTACAGTTACCTGCCTGCCCTGGAAGACATCTGAGGAACCCGATCCCAGGCTCTCCTCATTACACCCATTGCCACATTACAGGAAGTGTATCCCATTCGCCAGTTACTTGGCAAGGCCAGGAATGTTCCACCCATGATGGAAGTTTTGTTGTGGGGTGAGATTAATGGGGTGGTGGGGAGGGAAGGAGCAAATTTTTCTGATCACAGGCCTGGATTAGAAGCCCTGGAGTAGGGAAACCAGGGGCTCGGAGCCCACATGATGCCAGGAGAAAGAGTGTCACTCCCTGAGCTACAGGACTGCAGATTGCTTCCCGTCACCTTCCCTAGTAAGTGCTCTCACCCTGGTGAGAACTAGAACAAAGACAGCCTTTGAACATGTCTTCAGGGACATTGGAGAAGGAAGAGGGACCATGGCTACAAGGCTCTGCACAGAGGCAGCCTTCACCATTTCTTGTGGCCATTGTTTTGTGTCTTGATATTTATGACAAGTGTACACCCCAGTACATTTGCCAGTAAAGGTTCATTTAAAATCCCTACTCCCAAGAGGAAAAATTGGAAAAGAATCCCCCCACCAATGACTCTTCTACCAAGATCATAACCTGAATGGTCCTTATTAGAATTGGCTCATTACTGACTAATAATAATCACAATACCGAGTAATGACTAACATGAGTACAAGCAGACTTCTTGTCCACAGTGGCTCCTGATGATAAATATCTCTCACAATCAAAGCATAGATTCCACATTTCATGATGGGTTGCCCCAGAGACCCTGCCTCACTTTGTAACGCTCCATAGTCAGGCTACTTGAGTTTGGCACTTCTGCAGGGTGGGGACAGATGCAGCAGATTTGGGGTTCTTTCCATATTTTATGAACATTAACAGCATCAAAGAAATTGTGTGATATTGCCACACACCTACCAGAATGACTAAGATAAAAAATACTGACAACACCAAATGCTGACGAGGATGCAGAGAAACTGGATCACTCACTCATACATCATTGCTGGGAATATGGCAACAATCACTCTGGAAAATAGTTTGGCAGTTTAAAAAAAAAACAAAACCAAATACCATACAAATACCATAGACTCAACAATTGTACTCCTGGGCATTCATCCTAGAGAAATAAAAACTTATGTTCACATAAAACCTAACACATGAAGTTCATAACAGCTTTATTTGTAAGAGCTAAAAACTGTAAAAACAAAAAAAATGTCCTTCAGGAGGTAGATGTTTAAATAAACTGTGCTACGTCCATACCATGAAATACTAGTCAGTCGTAGAAAGGAACAAACTATTGATACATATGCAACAACCTAGATGAATATGTAAGAAATTATGCTATGGTAGCCATCCACAGCTAGGTAAAAAGAGGATGGACTCCCACCAAAAATATGGTGCAAATATTAACACTAATGACACTACATACACATCAAGGAGGTATGGAAAGGTTTATGTCTCACATAATATAGTTTTCAGAGGCCGGCTAGGCAAGCTTCCCAAGCAGACCCAAAAATGGCTTGAGGGAGTTGGGAAAGAGACTGGCTAGGGGTTTTCATTGTGGTTAGGGGCTGGAGCAGGAGGAGGACTCCTGCACCTGGCAGGGGTTCACATGGTTTCAATCTCCCCCTAGTGCCAAAGGAAGAACTCGAACTTTCTTATCAGCTTGCCCAGATGTGGGACAGAGGGGAAGAGGGAGGCCGAAAAGCTGCAGCAGACATCAAAAAATGGAGTCAGCTAATCTCCAAAGGATATATATTGTCTGAGTCCATTTATATAATATTTAAAATGACACAATTTTAGAAATGGAGGGCAGATTTAGTTATTGACAAGGTGTAGGGAGGAGGTAGGGATGAGGAGGCAGGGTGGTTATAAATGGGCAACACAGAGGATCCTTGTAGTGTTGGAACATTCATATCCTGAACTGTGGTGGTGAATCTACAGATTTACACAGGTAATAAAACTGTGTAGAACTTACACACACACACACACACATACACACAAGTATATGTACAAATAAAACTAGGGAAATCTGAAAAACATACATGGATTGTTTCTGTCGCAATATCCTGGTTGTGAGGGGCATCTGGGTGGCTCAGTCGGTTAAGTTCAGGTCATGATCTCAGGGTCCTGGGATCGAGCCCCACATCAGGCTCCATGCTCAGTGGGAAGTTTACTTCTCCCTCTCCCTCTGCTGCTTCCCCTGCTTGTGCTTTCTCACTCGTGCTCTCTCTCTCTCTCTCAAATAAATAAATAAAATCTTTAAAAAAAAAATCCTGGTTGTGATGCTATATTAGTTTTGCAAAATGTCACCACTATGGGAAATTGGGTAATGGGTACATACGATCTCTTTGTATTAATTCTTAAAATTCATGTGAATCTATAATTATCTCAATAAAGATTTCAATTTTAAAAACACTTAAATTAAGGATGGGGAGTCTATTTGGATTATAGGATGTTCTGGATGGGAGAAGGAATAAGGCTGAGTGAATGCCTCTGAACTGAGCCACCTGACCCATTACTGCTAAGAGGTCCTTATAAAGTCATTTTCAACAATGAAATAGCCAACCATGGGTCAGACATCATAACTATCATTAGGACCAAAAGCTAGGTAAACTTTTAGAGGCACTAACTTGGAAGGAGAGAGAAAGGCAAGATAAAATTGAAAGCAGTCCTTTTAATAATCTGAAGACCAATATTTGCAATATATAGATGAATAGCAGAAAAAGATTCACGTAGGAATTAGCTGATAACTATCTATGTAAAAATATCAGCTACAATACAGTCTTTCTCAATTTTTTTCAATTAAATGTTCTCTAACCACAGAGAGAAAATGTGTGTGTTTGCGTGTGTGTGTGTGAATGAGAGTCTGGTGTGCACCCAGAGGCAGCCATGCATAACCTGAAATACCTTTAAAATTTATATAAATGTCACATAACAGCAGTATTTTTAATTTAAAATTTTTAGTTAAAATCATGTGAAAAAAATTTAGTTTGAGCAAAATTGACCTTCAGGACAATGAATGCTCTGTGGCCCATACACACAGCCATCCCTGGAACATAGCACTCTACTGTGAGAAGCATAGCTCTACATTTTTCTAAGACCTTCAAATTAAATCTTTCTTTTAAAAAATGGCTAAACTCCAACTTTGAGTCTTTGCTCATACTACTCCTTCCATCTGGAACTCTTTCCTGATGCTTTCTCCCCATGAATCTCTCTCCTGCCTATGGCTCAAGTCCCCATAAAATGCCCCATCCATGAATCCCTCTCAGACTTTCTGTCAGAATGGATTTCTTCCTCCTCTGTATTCCTAAACCTACCTCTAGTTTAGTCACTGTGCTCCCACTTAGGTACGTGAGCAACTCTAAAATGGAATGTGTGTCCGTACCTAGTAACTTAGAAACATGGTGGTAAAATGTCCCCTGGCTAGATCTATCTACACTTCTTCCCATAGGTGATCTCAGTCATGCTCACCATTTTAAGTAAATACAGTCCAAATGTTGAGGACTTCCTAAGTTATAGCTCCATCCCTTCCTCTCCTGGAACTCCAGACTTGCATATCCAACTGCTTACTCAACACATCCACTTACCTGCCTAATAGACATTTCAAACTTGATTCCTCACCCTACCTGCTCTTCCTCAAGACTTCCCATCTCATTCAAAGTGAGTAAGGAAAGCGTTAAGGTACAGGCAGGGAGAGACAGGAATCCCCTGATTGGCTCCAAGACTATTCCTGGCAGGTAGAGACAGAGAGAACAAGAAATAAGGGAACAAACCAGACCACCTGGCCCTAAATGTTAGGGAGTTTGTTTTCTTTGTTTTGTTTTTGGGAGCTACATTGCAATCACAGAAAATGACCAGACCTCAAAGAAGTAAGCCATTAAGGATGTTATCAACAGTCCTTGCTCAAACCAAGATGGTACCAGAATTTCAAAGCCACAAGCTTCCTGGTCAGATCTCAATAAAAGACTGCCAATAAATTTAAGCCCACAGTGGCAACCCATTCGGGACCCCTCTCACTCTAAAGAGCTTTATTCTTTCCTTTCTGTTCTCACTTTCACCTAACAAACTTTCACTTCACTTCATTCTTGTGTCTGAGAGATTCATTCTTCAACTCCATGAGACAAGAACCCTGCAATCCTGTAACAAAAGGGGCCATGATTCACCCATTGCCTCTGTCAGAAACATTAAGAAGCCACCCAGATTCTCTTTCCCCTCATGATAACCCCATATTCAGTTCATCAGTAAGTCCTGTCAATTCTGCCTCCAAACAAATCCCAAATTCACTCTAGACCCGGGCACAATTATTGCACATGCACACTATGGAAATAGCTTCCAAACTAGTTTCCAGCTTCCATTTGACCTCTTACATCTGCAATATCCACATAGTGGCCATGACTCAAATGATTTGATCTTGTGAATCAAATCACGTTACTCCCTGCTTAAAACCCTCCAACAAATGCCTATTACAGCAGAATAAAGCCCAAACGCTTTATCCTGACTTCAAAAAGTCCCCATCTTGACCACACCCCTTATACTTTTTTAATCCTTCTAGCCTTCTTTTTGTTCCTCAAATACTCCAAGCCTATTTCTACCTTCTGGTCTTTGCTCTAACAGTTCCTTCTTCTAGGTATACTTTTCCTTCTGATTGCCCTTTGCTTGCTCTTAGTTCTGATGTTCAGATCTTAGCTTAGATGGCACCTCCTCAAAGTCCATCTCTGGCCATGCAATCTAAAGTCAATACTTCGTCAAGCTCTTGCCCTCCTTCAGTTATCAGCACGGCATTTTTGTTGTTGTTGTTTCTTTGTTTGTTCACTGTGGTGAAATATACATAACATAAAATTTACCATTTGTGCCATTTTTAAGTATCCAGTTGAGCGGAACTGAGCCATTGTTCTCAGTGCTGCATAATCGTCACAACTACCCATCTCTGGGGCTTTTTCATCTTCCCAAACCGAAACTCTGTCCCCATTAAACAGTAACTCCCAATTACTCACCCACCCACCACTAGTCCCTGATAACCTCTATTATACACTCTGGTTCTAGAAATGTGCCTGTTCTAGGTCCCTCACGTAAGTGGAATTGTAAGATAATTTGTCCTTTTGTGTCTGGCTTTTTTCACTTAGCATAATGCTTTCAAGGTTCATTCATGTTGCAGCAGGTGTCAGAACTTCATTACTTTTTAAGACTGAATATTGTGTGTAGACACCACGTTTTGTTTATCCGTTCATGCCTCAAAAGACATCTGTGTTGTTTCCATTATTGCCTATTATGAATAATGCTGCTGTGCACATGGGTGCACAAATATCTGTTTGAATCTCTGCTTTCAATTCTTTGGGGTATAGACCTAGAAGTGGCATTGCTGGTTCATATGGTAATTCTATGTTTAACTCTTTGACAAACCACAATACAATCAGCATGGCATTTTTAATAAGTGTTTGTTTACCTGTTCCACTGGAATGAAACCTTCATGAGAGCAGGGTCTGCATCCATCTTTCCCATCCCTGCATCCCCAGCACCTAGAACGATTTCTGGCACATAATGGACACTCAAAAGTTTTGTCAGATGAATGAATGAAATAGGTCATCAGTAATTGTTAGTGTTCTTTCTCCTTTACATTCTATTGTCCTTACACAGATCACAAACTCCTGGAGGCCAGGGCTAGGTCTCATTCATCTGTGTAACCCCAGCACTTAGCACATTGAAGGCCCTCAATAAACCCTTGTTAAATTGAAATAAATCCCCTTTCTTTGCTTTTAGTTTGGTTTTCTCGGTTGAGCTCTGTAGATTCCACCTGATGAGTATGGAGTAGTAAAAATGGCCAATGAGGCTCACATGACATGTGCCTCCTAGGCATCTCGGACTCTTTTTCTCTTATCCTTTTCCCTTTAGTTTCTGGCATCTGCCAGAGCCAGGACTGAAGGAAGCACAAATAGCTGAAAAATCGGTTATATTACATCATCTGTCTCTGGGAATTGAGGCATGCTGGCAGGTTTGACTAAAAAACAAAACAAAACAAACCTAAAATTTGAGTCTTGGGTTCAGATAAAACACAAATTCTGATATTCCAAGACTTCTTAAAAATTTTAAGTGACGTTCTTTGGATTAGAAATTTAAATGATTTTCATAAAGCTCTGAGCCTGGTAATTCTGATTATACATGCCATATACAGGTGACTAATATATTTGACCACTCTGTATTCTATATAATAAATTACACACAGGGACGCCTGGGTGGCTCAGTTGGTTGGGCGACTGCCTTCAGCTCAGGTCATGATCCTGGAGTCCCGGGATCGAGTCCCGCATCGGGCTCCCTGCTCGGCGGGGAGTCTGCTTCTCCCTCTGACCCTCCCCCCTTCATGTGCTCTCTCTCTCTCTCTCTCATTCTCTCTCAAATAAATAAATAAAATCTTTAAAAAAATAAAAAATAAAAAAATAAGTTACATACAGGACATATCGCAATTTGTGAACATTGCACGTAATAACGGGTTGCTAAATGTGGGTAGCAAAACCCAAGTAAGAAACACCCAACTGGCACCAGGAACCATTTCCATGAATCTTCTCCCCCAATCCTGCCAGTTTCCTTTGCCGTTAAGAACACTCTTCATTTCAGCCAACAGTGTTTGAGGCAAAGTAGAATGAGAAAGAAACCTCCTAGAGTTGCAGCATGAGCAGGCTGCCAAGGCCCACCAGACCGTGACCGTTTTCCCGGGGCTCCCTCCCACCCTCCCAGCTGTCTCCGGCCCTCTGTCCTGGGGCTACTGGTCTCTGCGCACGCCCTCCGTCCAGAGTGTCTGCCCACTGAATGATTCCCAGACGGGCAACCTCAGGCCTTCCACCTTGGGTTACAGACCTTCCATCATCCCTCCAATCCTGCTGCTCCCAGGCCTGAAAATCTCGTGAGACTTCACCACTGCCAGGACTCTGCCCTGGGCAGCGCCATTCTGGTAGGGCCATTGTTCTTGGAGGAGCTTGCTCCCTTGAAGAGCACCATCTGGCTCTGGGGGTTAGGAGGATATGTGAGATTACTGTCCATCAAACGGAAACGCTGGTTTCCAACAGCACAACGGAGAGAAGAGGAACCTGTGTGAAGCCCCAGACAGGCCTTCACGCCACACCCTGAATCTGTCTCCAAATCCCTACTTTCCAATGTGCTCTTTTTTCTTTCAAAAATAATTTGCAAATTTTTTCCCCCAATCATGTGTCATTCTTAAGACCTCCTGGACTGGAGCAGATGAAAGAGGAAAGTTGACCATGTTTCAACTGATCAGTCAGTCAGAAGGAAGTGAGCAGAGTGAGGGAAAGGTCAAGAGCAGCAGAAGGCAGCGTGGGAAATTCTGGCAGGGAGGGTGACCCTAGGTGAAACTTCATCTGCCACCTCTTGTCCCCTGTCAATCCTAAATGCCCCCTGCCCCTCCCGGTGCTGCTGCCGGTTACCGAGTGTGCGGAAGCAAGGCTAGCTGATGCGAACAGGCCAGAACTGGGGGTCAGAGCTCTCTGGTCAGGCCAAGCTGCCCCTGCCCTCAGGTCCCATGTAGATTTGTTCTGGGCTGATGGTTAGGACAGAAAGACCTCTCAGCATATCCCAAAGAAAGGGGTAAAAACAAATAAGATTGTCCTCATGCTTTCTCACTGCTAGAGCCTAGCAAACAGTCAGGCCCAGAGGAGAAATGCAAAGGGCCTCAGGGTGCCTGGCACACCCTGGATATTCAATTCATAGGTGTTTAATAAATGGATAGGTGGATAGATAGATAGCAGGAAGTTTCCACAGTTCATCCTTTTTGACAGTACTCATCTGAATCTACTCTTCTATTCTAGGGCCCTTTCTGGTGACCAGTCCAAGCTACTCACTCATACCCAAGTACACACTGTCCGGGGAGCCACTGGGAGCCACTCCTTCAAGGAGAGGGAGGGGAAAGAAAGAAGTATAGCTGTTCCCACACAAGCTCCAACCCATGATGGTTGCAGTCCCACAAAAATCTGCACAGAGGATAAAGTAGACGTTATCTATCCCATTGACTGATAAGAAAACTGAAACATCGGAAGTAGACTGTGACTTGCTAAGGCCACAGAATAGGCAGCTGGTGGCTCCAGAAGGTCTTAGGACCCAGGTTGCCTGACCCCTACACTGGAACATTCTCCTACAGCCAGCCTTCACTGCCATGGGACCAGCACTAGCAGTGAATAAATATGAACCTCACTTATCAGTCATCAAGGCTCCACTGTCTCCCACTGATGAGTTGGAGAAGAGGTCTCTCCTGCTTATTGTCCCATAGGGACAAACAACAGCCAAATCAGTCCAACAGGCCAGGCCTGAACAAAGTCCCAACATTGGAGGCCTTTCGGCCACTCCGAGAGCCCTCTGCCTCCAGCAGGAATGCTCTTTTTATTTCTAAGAGTCTTTTTGGTGGAGAGAGTGGTGACGTAGCATAAAGGAATCCTTATGCAGCTTTTTCTTTCTTCTTTACTTTTCTCCGTATCATCCCCCACCCCAACACAAGGAGAGAAGATCCAGGACTGACCCTTGACACTGAGTAGGCGTTTCTGGGTCTCCAGGCTGACACTGGAAATGGTCCACAGGGAAGGAATAGGAAGATGAACTTTCCTAATCTGGACACGTAGGCCCTCAAGTGGCATATTCTGAGGACGTGGGTGGAATTACATTACTTACATACCCAATGGATGAAGTGGGACATATGATTTTACATAACTTACTTTCTTCCTCAAAAAAACTTCTAGTAGGTGGTACTATTTTTGTTACCATTTTATACATAAGGAAACTACAGTTTAGTAAAGTAACTTGTCCAACACCACATAGCTAACAAGTGGGAAAATTTAGAGCCGAGCCGAGGTTTGCAGACTGTCCCTAACCAGTATGTCTCACAGCTACTTTTGACTGTCAACAATGAGTGACTGACATCGTCACAACACACCTTGTCCATATGTCCAGCCCTGGACCATGCTGAGCCTGAACTCCTCCTGCAGTAAAGGGCACACCCAGAGCCAGATGTGGCTCCTGAAATGAGCCCCACTTAGATGCTCAATGCTCCATTCATGAAGTCCTGATCAAATACCTACAATGCTCTCAGGAGTATGCTCCATTATTGGGAGATAACGAGAAGCCTAATAGGAGCCATACTTTCTAGAATACCTTGCCATCTGGTTGGGGAAACAGGAACAGCACATATAATAGTATATATACTACAAGGCAGTTAACAATGAACTAAACTGTACGGTACTGACTAATTTTTATAGCAGTTCAGAAAAGGAAGAGGTGAATTTGGGCTGTTCTGACTCAGGAAAACTTTATAAAGAAGGAACTTGAACCAAACACTCCAGGGTGGGTGGGATTTGGATAGGGGAAGAGACTCAGACACCCTTACTAACCCTCTCTCCCACAACCAAATACAAAGTTTGGATTATTTCTTTTAAAGCCAGTGATAGTGAGTTATATATTTTGCTTTTCTTTTCTTTTTTCCCAAATTCCAAATAGATTCTACATTTAGAGCAAAATAATATAAACACAAAATTTAAAAAAACATGTTGCTATTAAAAGTATCTAACTTCTGGCCAGTGCTCATGGGATGTCTTGTGATTTCCTAAGACTGACTCTTGACCTAGTCACAAATAATTTCAATGTAGGACAAAGGCATCTGCTGCCCTCTGAGAGATTTTTAGAACTATAATAAAATATATAGGATTAGGAGGCTACTTCCAAGGGACTATTCTCTTTCCTAATTGTTAACAAGATGACCAGAGCCTTTAAAGGAAAGCAGAGTTTTACCCGTGAACTGAGTTTTACTCCAAAGTTCTCCACTTTACATTTGTAGGGAGGCCCTGTCCCCTAGGCCTATGCCAAAGTAGAGACAAATTCTCACGCGCATCCTGAACATGTTGGCTTTCTTGGCTCTCAGATCCCGAATGACGCTCTGCAAAGGGCTAGAAATGCCACCTCCTTGGCAGGGGCCCTGAGCTCAGGCTGGTGTCAGCTGGGGCAGGTGCAATGATTGTGGCCATGTCTCTGGGTTTGTCCCCTAACACAGCATTCTTTGCATCTTTAGATCTGAATGGGCACAATTAGATGTTTTGCTACATTGCAATAGTAACTGAAGAGAGACCGGGTTAAATAAAACCACCACCACCCACGTGGAGGACTTTGATAGGGAGGATGGTTTGGGGGAGGCTCCACCTGGACCAGAGATTCCCAAACTGGTCAGCTGCCAATGAGGCTTGCTGATTGCTGATTGATGGAAGCAAGAAGCTCCCTCTGCTCCCCAATCCCCAGAACAAGGCAAGGAGAAGGGAGCCCTGGGAGCAGGGGTAGGGGGTAAACCCACAGGACAGAGGAGAGAGCTCAGGCAGAAGATGGGTGAGACACTGTCCTCATTCCCTCCCAAGTGAACCCGGGCGTGGTCCTATTCTATAACTCTCCCTGTCAACATTGTGTTGTTCTGGAATTTATAACCCCAGACTGAAACCAGCAATCCCAGCTGAATTTCCAAAGCACTGGTTACTTTCCTAGACAATTGCTCCTAACTGGTCCCTGTCTCCCACCTCTAGTGTCTCCCTCATTCTGATCTTTCCCACACAGTGGAACCAGATTAGTCTTCCCAAATATATCTTGGCCTGCAGCTCTGTTTATTCAGAGTTTGTTCATGTCATGCCTTAGCACAGAGAGGATATAGAAGAGAACAGAGGGGGATCCTGGGCCGTGGGATTCAAAGGTCCATCACAACCTGCCGGATCAAGCTGATCTCATCTCCCACAATGCTCTTTAATTGGCCTCTGCCCCCTTGGGGCTCAGGGTCAGCTCTTCGGATGGGCCTTTCTTCCTTCCCTCCATTTTTCTAGCTCCCCAACGCTTGCTCCGCATCTTTTTGAGTCCTACCTCCTGCATTAAGCCCCCTGAATGACCCTTCCCTGGGGAACCCTTGGCCCCCATTTCACACCACTTAGACCAACCGTGCTTACTTCTGAGCAAAGTTTTCTCCAAAGCAAAGGGCAAAAGTCCTGAGCTATGTCCTACTGTGAGAAATTCCCCAAGAAACACATCCTGTTTTTACCAGGTGGAATGCCTCTGCTGTGAGTTACTTGTGTTCAGAGACGGTGCCTCATTCTTCTCAACGCTGCTGAGACAGATTGGTACTTAGGATGAGCTTGATCAATATTTTGGGGAAAAAATTTAAAAAGTGGCCATTTTTTTCTTTCTGCACTTGTAATTTGTAGACAAATCAACACTTGCAAGGGGCCTTAGAGATAAAACTTAAAATAACTTGAAATCTTAGTACACTTTAGAACACCTCTGCCCAGTCTTTAGCCAAATAGAAGGGATGTATTTGACCTAGCTAGTGAATGAATTAAATAAGTAAGGGCTAGAACTGCTTGGCTTTTAGGAGCTTTCAAATCATGAACAGGAATCATAAATTGCAAGAGTAAGCATCTAACAAAAAATGAGGGAGAGAGTGCAGTCCCCCTGAGAAGCCAATTAGCCCATCTCTTTCCTAATCCATAAATTCCGACTTTTTTTTTTTAAGTGCCATCAAAACAAACCTTTCAAGACCTTCTGCTAAATGTGGCAACCCTTCAAAAGTGTATGTAAAACACAGATGTAAATCTAGGTCTTGTGGGGGGAAATGACAGAGGCATAGTGTCTGTTAAGGCTGGACTTCAAAAAGCTGTTCTGTAAATGCTTTTTATTTTATTGACCAGCTTTATAATCTCCATCAGGTAAATGCCTCCCTTGGAACTACGTGTGTGTGTGTGCGCGCATGTGCTCGCATACATGTGTTCCGGCCAGTGTTACCTGAGCCAGCCCGTATGTACTCATTAAATGATTAAATGTCTACATGAGGAAAACAAATGCATTACTGACAGATGACTATTGGGTCCATCTGGCAAATGCAAAAAACATCTTGTTCCTAAGGAAAATATATTTCTTTTATTCAACTCCTCTATTTAGAAACTACTATTTGTTTTTCAAGAAAAAAAAAATCCCTGAAAGGGAGGAAAATGCACCCTGCAATATTCCTAAGGCCAGCCACACCTTCCCCTTGCCTTGCAAGTCCTCCTGGGAACATACTAGGATTCTTCCCCATCTTTGATTAGTTTTCCTTTCCAATCGACAGAGGAAGTATAGGAGGCCACATGCAGACAACAGGAAAGTATCTGGAACCAGGTCACCTCCTGTCTTCATCACTGTCTCTCTCCCTGGAGCACTGGGGCTTCTCACTGCTGCTGTATGTCTGAGTCATTTCGGGTTCTCCAGGGATCAAGCCAAAAATGGCGGCTCAAACGGCAGCTTCAGCTCCTCGGTCGACATAGCCTCTAGCGAACTGATCGTGGCTTCCTATCCCCAAGTACACAGCTGGAAAATTGGAAGGATTCGGCAAGGACTGGCCAGCTGCTACATCTGGAGGTAGGGGAGCAGGTCCTGGGGCCTCTGCTGTAAGTTCTGGGGGGCAGGGAAGAAATGATTGGCATCTCCAGCCCAGAAGCCAGTGAATACACACTCAGATCCTATCTCCTGTCTCTGGTTATACAAAGGGAGAATGTCTTTGTTTGGAGAAGGGCTTAATTCTCCTTTCTTCTCTGGCAGTAACTCCCCTGCCATTTGGAAAGCAGAGATGTTTGTAATGTATCACATTACAACTGACATGTTTGTTTCAACAGTAAATTAAGTCATCAGACTTGATTAATGGGCTTAGGGTGAAGACTTGCGAGTCCTGGAGCTCACCTGACATCTAGAAATAGCTCATTGATTTGCCCAGAATTTTCCACAGCTACAGACCGATCCCCTTCCTGAAGAGCTATGATTCTAGTTGGGAGGGAGGTACGGCCCAGCCAGCCTGGGAGAAAATGGCATTTTTGTGTAATGATGAGCAACCTAACTTGCAAATCTGTGGCGTTCTTCTTGCTTTGTGTCAGCCTTGGATCTGACCTGTTTACTTTTTCACACTGTGGGCTCTAGAAGTTTGTGAGTTCCAACAACCACACACAGCGTTGTAGCCACTTGCTCAGGTCCTGCACATACAACTCAGAACCGGTTGGAAGGAAACAACTGTAACTCCTACCCTGACCTTCCCAGAGCTTCAGCCACCTTTTCTCAGTCTTTCACAAGGCTTCAGGACAGCCAAGCCCTCAGCTCTTACTGGATCCCACTCCATCCCTACATTTACATCCCTACATAGTCTCTTACGTCCCTTCCTCCTGAGTTACTTTGTTCGGCTTGATGTCCCCAAAAGAACAGCAGAGGCTTCAGTACTGATCCGCGCTCTACCAGAAACCAGCTGTGTGACTGTGGACAAGTTGCTTAATCTCTCTGGGCTCCAATGTTGTCCTCAATAAAAATGAGTCCTACCAAAAGCAAAAGTCCTAGTCCTAGGACTCTGCTCTGTTCCCATGAGTTGGCTTCAATGTGCACTTTCCACCTCTGATGCTTTCTCCTGCCAATTGCTGGAGAAGGTGGGCAGAGGGGCAGGTGTGTGTGTGTGGGTGGGGGTGTGATATTTTGGTATGCATTCATGAAACATCTGTCTTCCTCATCCTCATCCTAATCCTGTGACATGGGAAATGCTTTCTGTGAGGATAAATGACTTGCCAAGGTGTCATGGGTAGGAATTGATGGAGTTAGAGGGCTGAGGTTCAAACTAAGCTCAGAATCCAGTCCTCATGTAGAACCACACAGCTACTTGCTCCACACCAAATAAAGCTGCCATGGCTCTGTTGGGAGAAAGGAGAATGATCCGTGCCTTGTTCAGCCATAGTTTCAAGTTCACATGCCACTCTAATGAAGTGGATGGGGATTGAAGGAGCCACAACTTTCTTTGGATTTTTGGGCTGAAATAAGAACTAAGGACTCTTGTTGCACTTTAGTTGTCCAGTCTGTTGTGCTCAGAGCAGCTAAAGATCCCCTGGAAATGGCAAACACACTGCCACGCGCCTTAGAATTAAAACAGGCTTTATTTTATTTTATTTTATTTTTTTCCTGTAGGCGCTTTTTGAGAAGACTCCTGGTCTGTAGAAGAAAGAAACCACGAGACTGGAAGGGCTTGCAGCCTCATCACTTCCCGAGTTGGCCACTCGGCCTGTTGCTCTGACTCGGCCCCACGAGGGAGAGGGAGGAGGCCCGTGGTTCCTTTCCAGATTTACCCCATGTCTTCCCTCTGTGTCCAGGAAGTCACAAATGGGGCCAAGAAATGGATAGTTGAACTTGAGAAGGAAAACACTGGAGGCCTCATCCAACCCAGAAGTCATAAAGGAACAGCAGGAAAGGTCTATAATGCACGGGGTAGGTTTCCGTAGTCGTCTGCCAGGCTGACATTTCTGAATCATTTCTTAACATTTGGCAAAGAGGCTTTGATGTTTAAAACTCCTTTTTTGGCCGGGGACCTGGAAGTATCCCATCTGTACACAACAATGGGTTTTAACGTTTTGTATTATAACCACGTTCACTTTAAAATATTTGATGCTTTACGGGAACGTTCTCTTAGGTTGAAGTTTTTTACCTGTTGCTCAGCTCACCTGACCAAGCAGGTTTCCAGAAGTGACAGGACTTTCTTAGAATCCTTAATATTTGGAATCCTTTAATATAATGCTTGTAGGTGATCAGACTTCCTATTTTCTGACACTCTCTTGGTGGTGGTAACAAGTTTATTGATATTTTTTGAATGCCAACTCTGTGCTAACCTTGCTGGCCCTATGGGGAAAAGAAAGGGAGGCTATGAGTCACCCACTTAATTGCATAGAATATAATTTCATGCTGATTATTGGGCTAAATTCCTTAGATCTATTTAAGATTGATTTATATCAGTGATGATTAAACATTGAATGGTTACTTTGTACAACTATGAAATGACAATGAGATCTATACGGATATGGGTAACTGTGTTCATTTCCTGGAACTATTGTGACAAAGGACAAAGTACAAAGCCACTTTGTACTTTGTACTTTGTGGTGGCTTAAAACAGACATTTATTTTTACACAGTTATGGAGGATAGAAGTCCAAAATCGAGGTGTCAGAGAGAAAATTAAACACTTATTCAAAAAGAAATATGCACCCCTATGTTTATGGCAGTATTATTTACAATAGCCAAAATATGGAAGCAATCCAAGTGTCCCTCGGTAGATGAATAGATAAAGAAGATGTGGTATATATATGTATAATGGAATATTACTCAGCCATAAAAAAGGAATGAGATCTTGCCAGTTGTGACAACATGGATGGATGTAAAGGGTATTATGCTAAGGGAAATAAGTCAGACAGAGAAAGGCAAATTCCATATGACTAAACTTATGTGTGGAACCTAAAAAGCAAAAATAAAAGCAAAAGAAAGCAGAAACAGACCCATAAATACAGAGAAGAAACTGATGGTTGCCAGAGGGAAGGAGAATAAGGGCATGGGCAAAGTGGGGGAAGGAGAGTGGGAGGCACAGGCTTCCAGTTATGGAATGAATAAGTCACGGGGATGAAAGGCCCACCATAGGGAATATAATCAATGACATTGTAACAGCATTGTCTGGTGACAGACGGGAGCTACACTTGTGGTGAGCACAGTAGAACATATAGAATTGTCAAATCATTGTGTTGAACACCTGAAACTAATGCAACATGGTGTGTCAACTATACTCCAATTAAAATAAATACAAAATCAAGGTGTCAGCATGGTTATGTTCTTTCTGAAGGTTCTAGGGATGTCCCTGGCTCTTCCCAGCTTCTGGTGGTTGCTGGTAATCCTTGATATTCCTTGGCTTATAGAAATATCACTCCAATCTTTGCCTCTCTCTTCATTGGGCCTTCTCCCTATGTGTCCATGTGCCTGTGTCCAAACTTCTCCCTTTTTATAAGGATACCAGTCATTAGATTAGGGCCTACCCTATGACCTTATCTTAACTCGATTATATCTACAAAAACCCTATTTTCAAATAAGGTCACATTCACAGGTAGTGAGGATTAGGGCTTAAACATACCTTTTGGTGGGGGCAGGGGGGGACACACAGTTCAAGCCAGTATACTGTCTATGTTATATAAAAATAAGAAAAGTTTGTCAGAATGCTAAAACACAGCTGCAAGTTCTCTGACACTCCTCCCATAGAATGGAGCCTTTGTCCCCTCCCCTGGAATCTCTGTGGGCTTGTGACTTCTTTGACCAGTACAGTATGGCAGAAATGACGTTATATAACTTCCAAGGCTAGATTACAAAAGGCCACGCAACTTCTACCTTGTTCATTCTTAGAACCTCAAGGCACCATATAAGAAGTCTGACTACTCTGAGGCCACCATACTATAAGGAAGCACAAGCCATGTGGAAAAGCCACATAAGTCAACAATCCCAGCTGGGCTCAGAATTCCAATTTCAGGTGCTGCTAGCTCTGCAAATGAAGAAAGAAGTTTCCAGATGTTTCCAGACCCCAGATATTCCAATTATCCCCAGCCATTTGAGTTTTCCCAGCTGAGGTCCCAGACTTCATGGAGCAGAGACAGGCCACCCCTGATGTCTCCTGTCCAAACTCCTCACCCAGAGAATTCATGAGCCATAGCAAGGTGGTTGTTATTTTATATCTCTGAGTTTTAGGTTGTCTTGTGTGGCAATAGATCATGAATAAACATCATGAATAGTACAGTCACATTTTTTAGAAAGTCTGAATGTATGTGCATGCACAGGAAAAACCTAGGAGGTGTGACCCCAAACTCTTAACAGAGATTATTTGGGGGGGGTTTACATTATTCTTTATATTTTTCTATATTTTTGAAATTCTTTAAATTGAGTTCATATTACTTAATCAGGAAAAAAGAAAATGATTTTCATTTAGAAAAAAAGGTACCACTGAAATATGGTGATTGCATTTTCAGGCACAAGTAACGAAAGACTCTTGGTGAAGGTTGAGGTGTCTCTGTACGGTAACCATAATCAACATACCAATTATTTTGCAATCAGAGCTTGTTTTAGTGATGTGACTACAAATCTCAGGGCTGAGTCTAGTCTCTTCAGGGCTGGGTCATAGGGAAGTAGCAGTAACTGAAAAGAAGGTTCAGGCACTTCTCCAGCACTGTCCTTCTTCAGGTGGCCAGGCCCAGAGCTCAGACAACCACCACATCCTTTGGGAATCGGGGAGGGCAACCGTTGTGCAGCAATGTGGGGAGGGAAGCAGGAGGAAGGGACAAGAGAAGTGGGAGTGAACGCTGAGGGCCTAGAAGATGGAGACAGGGTGCTGGGCCTTCCCTCTCCTGGCAAGGGAAGGGGACAGTTTACCCATCTCCCCTGGCTTGGCATAGGGGTGCCCTCACACAACCACAGAACGGGGCCTGCGTGCTGCCGATGTCATGTCTGCCCCTGCTAACAATCTTTCTAACGTAAAGTGTGTCACTGGAGTACATCCTTTTCCTTCAGAGACGTAGTATTCAAAGGTTAAGAACACACCCTGCCAAGAGCACAAACACAAATCTTGGCATGACAAATGAGGCCTTGGCCCTCTGGAATGGCCACACTTTAGAAACCAAGGGAAGGCAGGGAGAAGCAAAAGGCACAGTTGAAAAGAACAGCCCTTGTGACTTCCACAAAAAAATGTCTGGATGGAGCCAAGGATGAGTTAAGTATTATATGCGTGGTTTCTAAGGAAACTTGAAAAGCAAATAGTGCCTCAGGGAGGAAGGCACTCATTACACAGATAAGGTCCCAATCTCAGGGACCAGCTTTCCCTTCCAGCTTCTACAGAACATACCATGCCAGGGATCCCTGGCACAAAGGCACCCAGTGGCCTCCACACAGGTGGAGGGAGTCTCGAGAGACCAGGCAAGAAGCAGGTGCTAAGGCGCTTTGAGCTCTGCTGGACCAACGTGAGATACCTTCTGTGTATCCTCCAAGGTGCCATCACTCTAGTAACAGCCAATAGCCTTTTCTGCTAGATTTGTGATCCTCTGTGTACCCGCTTGCCCATCAGCAGGCACTCAGGTAGAGTTAACTACTTATGTGGCTCTGGTTTCTAGAGAGGAAGACACGCAGTGGAAAGAAAGGCAAAAACTTCGAGCTCCTTCCTTGTGTTCTTTCCATCACATTGCCCTGACAAAATGAAACATCTTCCGTTCCCAGGCAAGGCAGTTTGGGTCTGGGGAAAGCCCCAAACCCAGCTACTTTACAATTTATATGATATTCTCTGCCTGTTCTGAGACCCCTCTGGCTGGTGTTCAGTGTTTATACATCTCAGATAGCTTCACACTCCGCCCTCACTAACCTTTCCCTCTAACTCCTTCCCAGTGACCTTTGTTCTCGCTCACAATTCCTGAGAACTACAGCATACCCCAGCCCACCCCATTTTAGTGTGTAAATGGGTGTATTCACCCTTTTCAATATTCTCATGAAATTTCATAGCTTATTTTATATGTATTGAATATTTATTCCTATGTGTTCATTTCTTGCTACTAGTGTGATTGATAGGTTTTTTTTCTCTCTGTTTTATGATGGATTATTATTTCAATATAAGGCAGCTTGGTTGAATTTCTTTGATAATAGATTTTTTTTCTGCACTAAAATTATTACTTTCCAGAACGCAGTTGGAGAATGCCACCATAGAGTGTCAGGAAGTGGTTATTATATGGGGTGACAGTATAATTCTTTATGAAAATATGAATTCATAGTAGTGAAATCTGCTTTATTCTGCATTTTGATACATTACACTGTAAGTTTCTCTCAGCTAGAAATAGCTCCTGTTTTCTTATTATAGGACACACCATCCATTTTCATAGTGTAAGCACAACATTCAGCTCCAGCGATGGAGTTGCAAATGCCTGTCCTAAGATTGAACTTGTTTCAATATGCCTTTGCCCATTGAAATTTTGCATCTACAAAAAGTAGAATCCTAATGCACTCATGCTTTTTTTTTTTTTTTAAAGAGAGAGAAAGTAAGTGTGTGCATGTGCAAGCTGTGGGGAAGGGCAGAGGGAGAGAATCCTAAGCAGGCTCCACGGCCAGTGCAGAGCCCAAAGCAGGGCTCAATCTCACGACCCTGAGATCGTGACCTGAGCCAAAATCAAAAGTCAAATGCTTAACGAACTGAGCCACCCAGGCGCTCCTGCACTCATACTTCTAAGTAAAAGATGAGAAGGTCTCTATGTGGCTCATCACTCGCTAAAATAAAATAAGTCATACTTAATTGTGGCTATTTTAGAACATACAGAATTTCTAGATCTGAGATACTATTGTTATTTACCCATATCAATCCTATTTCCAAAACCTATGAGGAGATCAGAAGAATAGGCACAGTATATCACCATTTGTGTAAAAAGGAGTGACACATCCTTACATATGTTTATATATGTATAGAATATCTCTACAATGATAGATAAAAATCTGGCATTAATGGTAGCCTCTGGGGGAGACTGGAGGATACAGGCAAGCAGGAGTCTTACTTTCCACTGTGAACTCTCTTGTACTCTTTGAATTTTCTATCACACAAGGGTATTATACTTATTAATAAGCTTCTATGTCAAGAAGATATTGAGAAACTAATATTTTATGCTAGCAACGGCATGGTGAGAATGAGATGGGAATATTTAAAGCCTGCAAATCGGATATAAGTTCGTATAATTGCAATTGACATGTCAGAAGCCTTAAAAAGTTCCTTTATCTGCATTTCTGATTCTTCTTGCAGGATGGATTCCCCAAAGCAGAATTACTGTGTGTGGTAGGCAGAATAATGGTTTCCTCAAATGGTCCCACATGTCCTAATTCCTAGAACCTGTGAATATGTTATGTTACGTGGCAGGAGGAAATCAGGTTGCAGAGGGAATTGAGGTTGCTAATCAGATGATTTGAGAGGAGAGATTATCCAGGATTATCCAGGTAGTCCCAATGTAATCACTAGGATCCTTATTAAGTAAAAGAGGGGGACAGAAGAATCAGTGTTTGCATAATGCAGTATAAGAAGGAGTCAACCGGCCATTGCTGGCTTTCAAGATAGAAGGGGCTATGAGTCAAGGAATGTGGGCAGCTTCAGGAAGCTGGAAAAGGCAAGGAAATGAATCTTTTCCTAGAGGCTCCAGCCCTGGCAACACCTTGATTTTAGCCCAGTGAGCTCATTTTGGACTTTTGGACTCTAAAACTGCAAGATAAATTTATGCTGTTTGTGGTTTCCACCACCATGTCTGTACTAATCTGTTAAGAAAGCAGTGTAAAACTAATATGTTCTGTCAAAGAAATACTCATTTATAAGAGTAAAAAATCTGGAGAGAATCTAAATGTCCACTAACCAAGGAATAGAAAGTAAATGATGCTACGTTTATATGAAGGAATATTACCCTACTGGGAAACATTTGATTTTGAGATTTTTAAAATGTTCATGAGAAAATATTAAGTTGAAAAAAAAGCAATTTGTGGGGCGCCTGGGTGGCTCAGTCATTAAGCGTCTGCCTTCGGCTCAGGTCATGATCTCAGGGTCCTGGGATCGAGCCCCACATCGGGCTCCCTGCTCCGCGGGAAGCCTGCTTCTCCCTCTCCTGCTCCCCCTGATTGTGTTCCCTCTCTCGCTGTGTCTCTCTCTGTCAAATAAATAAATAAAATCTTTAAAAGAAAAAAGAAAAAAAGCAATTTGTAAAGTTGTATCAGAGTCCAATTATAGAAATCATATACTCATATATACATCACATCAGTCAGGATTCAGCCACAGAAAAGAGAAATTACTCAAGCTACTTCAAATAGAAAGAGACATATATATATATATATATAAAAAAAAATCAGATCTATACAAAATCACCGAGGAACTGTAGAGGAGGGACTCAAGAGGCCTCTTGAGAGGTCGGCCAGCCTGCCAAGGTCCTAGTACCCAGATCACAAGATGGAGCCTAGCTGGAAGCTGTGTCCCCCAAGGCAGAGGAGAGAGGATGGTCCCTTTTCTTCCCTCCTTTCCCCATAACCACTAGTCTACTCATATGGTATAAAGAATGTTTAAATCTAACACCACATTTTCCTGCCTCCATATTTATAAACGAGAAACAAACACCAAAGAATCTTTGCTGTGAAGAATGTAGGCTCTGGAGTTCGAAGACCCAGATTTAAATCCCACTCCGTATTTTCCTACACGACCCTCCCTCTTGGCACCTGAGCACCTTTGTTGGTAAAGGGAGTAATGTCAATGCCTTCCCCACAGGGCTGCCTGAGGGTCAGCAAGGTCAGGGGGCCACACACTTAGTAAAGTAAAACTGCTCCAAAAATGTAGCGATTGCTTTTCTAATATTTTCTACTTATCAGGTATTATTTATCATGTATTGATTTTATCAGCAGAGAAACAAAAACCTCATTTTAGAAATATCCAAGCTGGATGTTAACCTTCCAAAAATAATCACGGTCTGAAGAAAAATATATAACTTTCAAAACTTGTTGCCTTGCATCAGGTTCTGTCCGTTGTATATCTGCTTCCTGTTGATAAGGGGAAGAATAAAGACACAAGTTCTATTTAAAAGTCAAGAGTGAGTAGACTGAGTATTTTCATTCTCAAGGCCATTAATTCTGCACAGCAAATGTCATTCTCCATCTTTTGCATAAAAAGCACCCTGTTTTGGCATTTGACAATGAATGAATACATTTGGGGGGGACAAAGGGAAGATGTGATAATAAAAAGGAGTAAAGGAGACAATTGGTTTTCAGTGAAGGCTGACTATTGATTATACAGCCATCTAAATATGGACATTTATAACTGATTTAAATGTAAACTCAGATGTAAACTCATATTAAATGTAAACTCAGGTGACCCCTTTGGTAGTGGCTACTCGATTTCCAGCCTGGTCCCCAGATTCGGGCGCCACTATCTCTCCTTATGGAACAGGGACCCTGAGGGAATATGCCTGACAGTTTACATTTTCACATGCATGCTTTGTCCCTCGATGCCACGGCTTCCCTTTGGGTTAGTCAGCTCCAGCTTCTCTTGCCAAAAGGAGACTCCCAAGTCCGGTGCTCTGGTCATTGCCCTGTGCTGCAGAGGACATCTTCCAAGGGCCACGTGGGCAATTCACTTTATAACAACAGTTACCCTTTTTAATTACTTTTAAAACCTCCCTGCTCGGATGAGTCAGGTTTTACTCCTTGCAAATCTTCAGAAGGTTTGGGAGTTGGAAAGACAGTCACCAGAGCATGGACAGTAGGTAAACTAGGAATACGTCACTGAATTTCAGCGTGGCATATTTCATGGCTTGTTCCTTTTCTACATCAAACAACCTCATGGTCTCCAGAGACAAAAAAGCATCCAAGTACATAAACTTTAAAGGACTTAAGTATAAACCCCAATAGGAAGTGATTTTACTTTTATTTCCAAATTCCATTACACACAAGTAAAGGAAGTAAAGCTATTAATTTGGTCGGCATTACAGATAAGGACCAAGCAGGAAATGACTTTGTATGTGACATCATCGAGGGCCTGTGTCAGAGCGGGGACGGGCGGGGCATGTCCTTTGTCCCGTACAGATCTTTCCCAGCCTTCTCTGAATGAAAGAATAGTACAGGCAGGACCAAATGTAATTATGTTACCTCAACATGGATTGTACTGCTCTGTGTGACCATGACGCAGACATTAATAATGAAAGAAACAAAGGAGAAAAGAGGGAAGGGGGGCGGCCGGGGGGGGGGAGTTAAAGCTCTAATTATTTAGTAAGATAAACCTTAGCTGGAGAAGCCAGTACATGTTTCTAGGAATTTTATATCCTGGTGAAGTAATTGTGTCCTTGTGTCATTTTTAATAGGAGCCTTTCTACTTTAGAGAATACTCAGGAGGGTGCTCGATGGAAATCACATTCATCTCACACATGCAACCTTTAATTGTCAGGCATGAGGATGCGGAAGAAAGACAAATTAGGCTCAAGTCCCAGTTTGCGTGACTCGGAGCAAGTTACTTAGTTTCTTCACCTGCAATATAGTGTCAGTTATGCCCACCACCCGGGGTGGTTGTGAGGATTAAATGAGCTGATGCTTGGAAATGCCCAGCACAGTTGACACCCAATAAATGTTTGCGGTAACTTCCTCCCCCTGACTGCTTAGTAGATAACTGATTGGTTTTTGGTTTTTGTTTTTAGATTTTTCTTTAAATTGTGGTAAAACATAAATGACATAAAATTTGCCATCTCATTCCTTTTTAAGTGTACACTTTAGTCCCACTGTTGTGCAACCAATCTCCAGAACTCTTTTCGTCTTGCAAAACTGAAATGCTCCACCCATCAAATGGTTCCTGTCTCCTCCTCTCCCCAGCCCCTGGCCGCCACCGTTCTATTTTCTCTTTGTGAATTTGACCACTCTAGGTCCCTCATATGAGCGGAATTTGCCTTTTTGTGACCGGCTTATTTCAGATAATCAATTTTTTAGATCACTTCCTGAGACTTGACAAATTTTTACACTCAGACACATTTTGGCAATTTTATGTTATATTGCAATATTGCATGGTTCCCAACTATTTAGGTAAAAGTGTGAAGTTGTCAAAAATAAAGGTGATCCATTATGGGTTAGATCATGTGAGTTGCATGGATGGATTTTACACAAGTATAGTCAATTCTCAAATCACCTGCCATCACTTGTGATTTATCCCTTTTACTGCTTGTAAATTCCTAGAGGTCAGGTGGTCGCTGGCCTGCATTAAGAGTATGATAGATACTAATGGACTAATTAATAAATTAATAAATCTATGAACTGCTAGCAAGAAAGTATTTATCATAGGGCATTTCCCTTACTATTGATTCTGTGCCACATCTTTACTCATCAACTGATGGTACTTAGAGAATGCAAAAAAGATCAACTTTTGGATCATGGACACTTCTGTGTCCCATCAGCTTCTTAACATCAACATGTGGCAGATTTGTTTAGTTTTCAAATTCTGTAGTACTAATTGATTTGTAACAGCAGCGTTGGCAAAGATTTTAAACATTAAAATATTCAGAAGTGGTCAGGGTAAGAAGAAATAGGGGCTTGAATACAAGTGATAGTAGAGGGGCACCTGGTGGCTCAGTCTGCCTTCAGCTCAGGTCATGATCCCAGGGTCCTGGGATCGAGCCCCGCATCGGGCTCCCTGCTCAGTGGGAAGCCTGCTTCTCCCTCTCCCCTCCCCCTGCTTGTGTTCCCTCTCTCACTCTCTCTCTGTCAAATAAATAAATAAAATCTTTAAAAAAAAAAAAACAAGTGATAGTAGAAATTGAAACCTTTAAGAGGGCAGTTAAATTTTTTTTGTGCATTCTTCCCCTCCCCACAACTCTGCAAGTTTATTTCTCGTTAATTTATTCCACAGAGATGATGATACAAATGTTCAAAGATATAGGACTGTGGCAAACTGAATAATGGTCCCCTAGAAATGTCTACATCTTAATCCCCAGAACCTGAGAAGCTGTGGGTCATGTTCATGACAGAGAGTAATAAAGATTGCAGACAGAATTAAGGCTTCTAATCAGCTGACCTTAATATAAGATGCTGCTGGATTATACGAGGTGGGCCCAATGTAACCCTGAGGGTCATTTAAATGTGGATGAGGAAGGCAGAAGAGTCAGTGGAGGAGTGATTCCATGTTAGTGTGAAAAGACTCAACCAACATTTGCCGTTTTTAAGGCGGAAGGGAGCCAGAAGCCAAGGGATATAGCTGCCTTTTGAAGCTAAAAGAGGCAAGAAAAAGGATCCGCCCCAAGAGCCTCCAGAGCCTGTCAACACCTTGATTTTAGCTCAATGAAATCTGTTTGGGATTTCTGACCTCCAGAACAGGAAGGTTATAAATTTGTGTTGTTTTAAGCCACCAGGTTCGCAATAATTTGTTATAGCAACGATAGGAAACTGACACAATGACCGCAGATGTTCAGAGCAGCATTTGTGACAAAATCTGTAAGCAACCTAAAGTCCATCAATAAAAGCCTGATAAAACATTGTGTCATCACCATGGATGTAGAGATTTTAGACTTTCACCAAAGAGAGAGCTTTTGGAGGTAACCTCTCTCTCTACTTTTGGCGAGAGCTTGCCAGTCGATTTAAAATAAAAGAGAGGGAACATATAGCAAAGATATTCCAGTTCATAAATTGTCCTGCTTGTAAATGCATCGCAAATATAACACGGAGACGGTAGTACCTTTGGGTCACCCAGTCTTATTTCTTTCTTAAAATAAATCTATAAATATGCCAAGCACTATGCTAACCAGGAGGAGGTACAGAGAAAAGAAGCTGACTCAGTAGAGAAGGAGAAGCAGGCACGAGAATTCCGTGAAATGCAGGAGAGGCCAAGGCAGAGGAAAGCATGGGCGCGCCAGGAGCGCAGGGAGGGGTACCTCACTAAGTCAGGGTAGGAGGGCGGGACAGGGAGAGCGGCCAGGAGGAGGAAAAGCCTGCACCCAGCCCCAAAGGAGGAGTGGGATTCAGCCAGACAAAGACGACTTGGAAGGCCTTACTGGCGGAGGAAGCAGCTTGCAAAAGGCTGGCATGGTGTCCAGTGTGGTATGTGGGTGGGGTGGCACAGGAGAAAACCAGTCAACTCAAAAATGCTACACAAAGACGCCTACAGAATTAGCTGTTTTACGTTCTCGGAACCTGTTTCCACACCTTCATTATAGAATCATGAAACCTTCCTTGCAGGAGAGGATGAAGGGATCTGCCCAGAGTCTCAGGGCCAGAAAAGGAAGACCTGGCTCGTGGGAGTCGCTGCCCCATGCTCATTCCTCCAGGCCCAGGCCGCTCCCCAGAGGAGCCCCTCTGCCCCAGGCGGGCTGGAACCACTTCCGATTCTTTAAAACCTCGATGCATTGAAGAATGGAAAACATTTCGTGGCATATTTTAATCATTTATATTTAACAGATCACTGCTCTTAATATATACAAAATACAATGAAATAAAATTGTGCTTTTCAAATGGATTACAGAGTAAAATTATATTAATTCATCGTTCATTGCAGGCCATGTGTTCTGGTAATGGAACAGACATTTGACTTTATATAATGAACGTTTTCTTCTTTCAATCCCTTCACTGATTCTCTCTGACTCTCCATAAAACTTTACTGCGACAACAGAGAACCTTTGAGAGAAAACCTTTGAGCGCCTTAGAGAACGAGCAGCCTCAACAGCCTGCCGGTGCTAGGCCCTGTTTATACTGCCTTTAAGAAAGAAAGCAAAGTTGTGCATCAGAATCATCGGGTGGGGTGGGCGGGGGAGGCTTTTAAAACATCCTGAAGCCTGTGTCCCACTCTCTAGATTCTGATTCAGTTGGTTTAGAGTGTGGTCCAGGCATCTTCATAGTTTTGAAAGTTCCTCAGCTGATGCTAATGTAAAGCCAGGGCTGAAAAATACCATACCTACAAGTAGGAGAGCCTGGCAGAGGAATCCTCTAAAGTTTTATTAACTCATTTGCAGATATTTGTTAAAAGACGAACAATGGTTAAAAAAAAAAAAAATAGATCAACAAATGGGAGCAAAAGGAAGTTTCAATAAAAAGTCTCACTGAGGACAGACTGCGGGGCACAGCAAAGGTAGCCTGGCCAGAGGCAGAACACAGGGCACAATGAAGGCCCAACCACCAAGAGCAATAGACCAGATAGATGTTTGCACATTAAGGGGGAAGGAATCTAAAGGAATTGTGAACAGTCTGCTAAAGTTCGCCCATTCAGTTTGCAAATGTCATGTGGCAGCATCCTGAGCTGGCAGTTATGAGGTCCCCAGGGTGGATGGAGAGACACCTGCTGGGCCCTCAACCCCTATGTTGGAGATCTCAGCACTGGTCAGAGAGAGCCACCATGGCAACCAGGCAGACAGAACCACACTAAGAGAAAGAAAAGATTCTCAGGCCGTAACAGGACGGCCAATCTACTGCTGAAATACGGGTATGTGTCCCCAGAACCCTGGAAGTCAATTTTCTGTGTCAGACCTCTCTAGTCAGGCTTCTATATCTGGGGGCAGGGATGAGGTGGCCCCTAAGAACTTAAAGAGTATTCTCTGAGAGCTGAGTTATAAAATCGGTATTTAATAGACCAGAAGAGTCACTCTAAGGAGAACAAATAGCTCTTGAATCAGAGCAAGATAGATCATTTAACTATGAAGTAATAAGTTATCCATCAAAGGGACAACAATCCTCAGCCATGGAGGCATAGAAAACAAAGGAAGACACTGTTCTTGGGCTTGCTAAGCTCCACACTGGGGACACAGTGCCCTGGTCAAGGAACTCAACCTGACTATCCTAAGCTTCCACCTTAGTGTGGGCCCCCATCACACCTGGATTATCAGGAAGTCTCCTAGCTGGTCTCCCTGTTTCTGCCTTTGCTACCCCCATTGATCAACCAAAGTGACCCTGTCACAACATGAGGTAAATCATGCTTTTTTTCCTGCCCAAACCCTCCAGGGCTCCCCAACTCAGAGAAAAAGCCAAAGTCCTCACAACAGCCTATATATGGCCTTCTATGACTGGATCCCCCCACCTCTGGGAGGCATCTCTTCCTGCTCAGGCCTCCACCACCACCACCTCTACCCTCTACCCCCCACACCTCATTCCCACTCCCATCCCATCCTAC